>NC_056743.1:1957316626-1957526626 GCF_019279795.1 Protopterus annectens | reverse complement strand
AAACTGGAAATTGGATTTAGCAGCTGGAGCTGTCTCTACAAAATGTTTGACCTCTGGAATGTTTAGAACATTTTCAGGAATGGAATCAGAGGTTTGAATACACTCTGGTATGGGAATGACATCTGATTTGTTCTTAACTTTGGAGTCTACAGAACAGAAACAATGTTGTGATGATGATGATTCTGATTCTAGTACAGGAAGAAATGTATATGATTCCTCCTACACTCCACACCCTTGGAGTTTACCCAATAAGACTTTGGCTTGGCACAGATGCCTGAAATCTGATCAATTGGTCGAAACCTTTCATTGTGTGGATTCGGACTGTCTCTCCTTCCCTCAACGAATGAAGTAATCTGCTCAATCTGTCGTAACTGGACTTTTGGATATTATGCTTCTTAAAAAATTGAGCCTTGATGGTTTTATTGTTTTTAACCTTAGGCCTCAATAAACTGGAATTAATGGGTAGCGTAGTTCTGGTTTGTCTAGAAAGTAGTCCTTCAGCAGATGAGCCAAGGATATCGTCATGGGGTATGTTTCTGAGATTAAGCAAATTCATGAACACATTGGTATTGTCACATTTTGACCTATCAAGTAATTGTTTTGCACTCTGCACTGCACATTCAACTAGACCACTGAACTGAGGATCTTCAGGACTGCTAGTAACATGTACAAAGTCCCATTCTTTTGCAAATTTCTGAAACAACTGACTAGTAAATTGTGTACCATTGTCAGAAAGAACTTTGTGCAGACTACCATGGACTGAGAAATGGCATTTCAACTTAGTAGTAACAGCAGTGGATGTTAGGTTAGGTAGTAGATCAATCTCAAACCAATTCAAATAAGAGTCGACCAAAATCAAGTAGTGTTGATTGTTCCACTTGAAGATATCAAGTGGCTACTGTTGACCAAGGTAGTTCAGGAACTTGACTTAGCCGAAGTGGTTCTATTTGCAAATGCGGCCTAGTACTAATGCACACTGAGCAAGAAGAAAGTACTTTATCAAAGTATTTTGGTAATGAAGGCCAAAATACTAATCCTCTCACTCTTCTCTTAGTGGATGCCGAACCTGAGTGACCATGATGCAAAATCTGGATTTATTCTTGTTGTAAGGAAGTAGGAACGACAATTTTAGGACCATCTTCCTTCAACAATTCATCTCTGTAAGGAACGTAGGTTTGCACTTCAGGTGCTAAACTAGATTGCTTTGATGGGCATCCAACATCAATGTAGTGACTGAGCTTTTACAAAATTTGATCGGTCTTTGTATGATCTCTTAACTCATCAAGCCTAGTGGTAGAAAAATTATGCACACATAGAATAACAAGTTGTAACAACTCTTGGTCAAATAACATGAAAGCATCACTGACCCTTCGGTTTGAATTTCTTCGCCTCCATAAGCAACAAGTTTTGCACTACTGGCCACATTGAGTTGTTCGTTAGTTCTCACTTTACCAAATGTGTCTGCTGATATAACATTACACTTTGAACCAGTGTCTACTTTAAGCTCTGTGGATCTTCCATTAATCCGGACAGTACAAAACCTTTAGCTACTTGCTAATAAATTCAATGCATTAACTCTTTCATCAACTACTGATAACACCATCTACTCAGAAAGCTGACTGGTTCAGCTCTACTTCATCAACTTGCTTCTTTATGTGACTTTTCTTTACAACTGTGTGAGCTTTACTTGATTTGCAAAACTTTTGGAAATGGTTCCACTTTTTACATTTGTGACATTGCTGACCAAATGCTAAGCACTTCATGCTTGTACTGTGCTGAGCTTGCTCCCTTCTTAGAACTTTCTGGAAAGCTACGTGTCCTCCCAGGAAACAATGAGGTTGACACGTGCTTGGGCCTGCTTCTATTTGCCACATGTTGCATGCTATCTACATTTGTTCTGGAGCCTACTGAAACCATGCTGTTGTCACTTGCAAACATACTTCTGTGTTTTTCTGTCGTCACATGGATTTGACAAATCTCTATGGCTTTGCTCAACGTTAAATCACTGTCATGAAGCAAAATCTTTTGCACAGCAGCACTGCTAATATCACACACAAGACTGTCCTTTATCAGCTCATCTTTTAAGTCACCAAACCAACTTAGCTTTGTTTTTAAGGTTATTTATAAAAGCTGCAAAAGTTTCCCCTGGTTTCTGATCTCTCGTGTAGAACAGATGCCTCTCTAATGTAATATTTGACTGGGGGTTACACATTTCTCTGAACTTGCGCTTCAAACACTCGGGGTCTTCCCTTGACTCAGCCTGTACAACAATATGATGGTTTTCACCTTCTCCTTCATATACTGCTAGTGCATACACAAATGAACACTCTCTCTCTTTATGGCCTCTGACCCTGCTAGGTTTAGCAAAATGAATGCTCTGGTGCATGCATCTCTATCTGCATATGTTGCTTGTATAAAATATTGCACTCTTGCTCAAATATTCTCCAATCCTCTGCAATATACTGATCAAATACAAGATGTAGGGGCTTTTGAAATCCATCTGCCATATTAACACATACCAGTGAAGGGTTTTGCAAATAAACATTAACATGCATGTGTGCACATATGTCAGAAATTTATGCCAGTATTTGTAACTTTGTTCAATGCCTTTGTGCTTCTGAAATTATGCCTTTTTGGCTTTGTTAAGAAAATGTATAACTGCAATGTGCAAGCTTAGATGCATTTATGTTTAAAAAGAAATTAATATGTTTATTCTGCTTATTCTGTGTGAAATATGTGCAGCTGCAGGAAACCTTGATAACAGAACAATTGACGCTTGAAAGTCTACCATAGTCAGCAGAATGTGTATTGAGGCCAGGGTTGTATCTTGACCCTAGACAAATGTATCATATCAAGAAATGGACAGCTGAAGAAGTGTGAGAAACAAAGGAGGGCTAAAATTAACCCAAGGCCACGTTGTCTTTCTCAAACATGTTTTTGCAAGACAGCAATTTTCTGACCATGTCAGCAGTAAATCTAACGATATCTTCTTTTCTGACTATGTCAGCAGTAAATCTAACAATATTTTCTTGTGTACATGCAGAGAACTGTATAAGAATAGCAAGCTGAACTATGGAAAATCAGACAAATCTTGTACTTACATGCTTTGTCTCCTTGCTGCATTCTGAAGAGACTTTAACAAAATCTGTGGTACACGGAAAAATCTGAAGGCATCAGGTAATAGTTTTCTGAACAGTCTACGTAGCAAACAAAATAGGGAAAAATGGGTAATAATTTTGCGAAGACATCCGGAAATCCACCGTTAACGGAAGATGCAAAATATATGCAGTCACAGCGCGCAGATAATATTAAATACTTTTCAAAATGGGTTATTAAGTATGAATTTGATGGAAAATTAGAACAATCCTCACTTATCAAACTTATCAAACAACTCAAAACTGATTCTAAGGGTCAAGTTAAAAAACGACGACAATCAGGAATTCCCCAGGCACACAGGTGGCTGGAGGAAGCAAACCGCAGAGACCAAAAGAACAAAAACTCAAAGACAATGTTTTTAGATAAGGAAGACAATAACTTGGTAGTGGCATCAGCACCTCCGCCTCCCCCTTCTCTGCCAGAGTACGGAGCAAGTGGACAGATTGACCCACCCCCATTATATCCTATGCTCACTAGAAAAAGGGACTTTATAAAATTGAAACTAGCTAAAGTTAGAGATCCCATCGAAACTAGGTCCCAAACGAAGGGAAATAATCAAGAAGAAGGCTCTGAATTATGGCAGGTAGTTAAAGATACACAACCTGTAGAAGAAGAAATATGCCCACTTATAGAAGTTCCGAACCCTCAGGCAGGACAGGAAGATCAGACTTCAACTATCTTAGTGTATCGACCCTGGACTCCGGAAGATATCTGGAAAGCTACAGAAGGGACTCCCCATCCGAAACTTAATTTCAGAAAATTTTTGGAAGATTTACAAGGAATGAGGCTAAGTTATAACTTAATTGGGGAAGAGATAGAAAAAGTAGTTTGACAGATTGTAAGACCAGATTGGTACATGATATGTGGCAATTGGAATCCTCGTGACGCTGCTGAAAACCCCCTTCCACACAGCAGCGCAGAATTATACACTAGAGTGAAGGGACTTACAGACCGCATCTCTGAGAAATGGAAACCTAGGGCAGACTGGACTTGCATTAATCAATGTGTCCAGCAGAAGGGTGAATCAGTTGACCAATACTTTGCTAGGCTGTCAGAATGTTTTGACAACCACTGTGGAATGCAGGTTCCTGAAGATCAAAAACAAGATTCCCCGTATGAACAGCAGCTGAAGAATGCATTTCTAAAAGGTAGTAGTACACCTATAAGCAGTTTCATTACAAAACACACGGTCGTCCATCGAACGAGCAGATTACACTCACTACTTGAATATGCTAGACATGCTGAAAGGCATTTTAATAGCAAAAAGAAAAAGAAGGCTCAGGTATTTTCCGTAGAAGATGGAGCAGGAGTTTATGTAGTGCACCCTGGGAAAAAGGGCAGGAAAAATACACAAGGAGGTAGGCAGTCTGATCAGTGATCAGAAGACTTTGAAGGACGCAAGAAAAGGGGAGAATGTTTTAAATGTGGTAAAAAGGGACATTTGGCAAGGGATTGCAGGAAAAATAAGAAAGCAACAATGAAAGATAAAGAAGGTCAGGACTGACTATATGATAGTCAAGAATCACAAGAAGAGACCAGTAGAGAAAGGACAAACGAGGATGTGAAAAGGGAAGTAGAGGAAGTACAGGAAATCAGTGACGGTGCAGAAGAAGATGAAGTACTAGATTT
Organism: Protopterus annectens; assembly: GCF_019279795.1. Lineage (NCBI taxonomy): Eukaryota > Metazoa > Chordata > Ceratodontiformes > Protopteridae > Protopterus > Protopterus annectens. The sequence goes on along the minus strand of NC_056743.1, from coordinate 1,957,521,841 downwards.
AGCTTTATTGAGCCTGGAGCTCTATTTAGCAGATACAAAACCGGAAGTTACACTTTTAGTGGAAGGCAGTAAGGTTAAATTTTGGTGTGATCCAGGGGCATCATGGACCCTGATACACCCCTCCAAATTACCAGACAATTCAGAGTCACCTGATTACATATTAGTCAAAGCAGCGAATGGGCAGCTATACCGGGAGCCCCGCTCCTGCAATATCACCATAACAGATCCTGTTTCAGGATTAACACAAATAAGTAAGATTGTAGTTTCTGCAAAATGCCCAGTAAATCTCTTGGGCAGGGATATTATGCAGTTATTTGGCATAGCGGTGGTTCCAATTATGCAGGGCATGGAAGCGCAGCGATGAACCAACACCTTTATGGTTCATTCGGGGGGTGAAACGTTTTATTGGTACAGTCAGGACCTGGTTACGACTGGTCCAGGGACTGTGACCAAAGAACTGATGAATGTAGCCATCAGTAAGTTTGCCTCCCTGAACATTGATAAACAGCACCTGCTGCATTGCAACCTGTATTGTTGTAACACACCAGGGCCTGATAATGAGTATGAAAAAGAATTATTTAAGCATCGTACAAACAGATTGGTACTAAGAAACTTATACTGGGATACAGAAGGGAATAGTGTAACCAGCTGTTCGCTGCCCCAGGAGTTTTTGACACTTTATAAGTCCAATCGACTACCACATGTATGCTTTACCAAGAATAAAAACATACGGTGGGCAGACCTAGGGGAGAGAGTTACAAGATGGGAAAAACAAACAGAACTGGAGTTGTCAGGACAGGGAATACAAGTGCAAAAATTGAATTGGGCGACTCAGGCTAACCCAGCTGTACATCTGCAGTCTTGCAGAGACAGCTGATGGATACTCCTGTTGACAGAAGAAGAAAATGCCTTACAAGATATACCAGAGACCCTCTGGTCAGCAGGAAAATCAGATGTAGGACTTATCCATACTGCAGGTCCAGTTAGTATTACACCAAAATCAGCGTTTAGACCACAAAAAAGGCAGTATCCCTTAAGAAAGGATACAGAGGCAGGAATAAAACCTATCATAGCAGCATTACTTAAGGGAGGGGTGCTATTAGAATCCCCTGATTCTCCGTGTAATATATCTTTATTTCCAGTTAAAAAAGCCAATGGAGAATGGCGTATGGTTCAGGATTTGCAAGCTGTAAATGATGCAATAATACCAAGGGCACCTATAGTGCCACATCCACACACCTTGTTGAATGACTTAAAACCTCAACAAGAATATTTCTCTGTGGTAGACATTAGTAATGCATTCTTTTCAATACCAATACACCCAGACAGCCAGTATTGGTTTGCATTCACATTTCAGGGAAAAAGATACACATATACGCGATTACCACAGGGATATTGTGAGAGCCCTACTATATTTTCACAAGAAATGTCAAGTAACCTGGCAGAATTTAACCCACCAAAGGGTAGTCAGGTCTTACTTTATGTCGATGACATTCTATTAGCAGCCCCCACCCTGCAGGATTGCAGGGAAGACACAGTAGCACTTCTACAATTTCTAGCTGCTGAGGTACACAAAGTGAATAAGAGCAAACTGCAACTTTGGAAAAAAACAGGTAAAGTACTTGGGACATGTAATATCCAAGGGAGGTAGAACTTTAGATGAGGATAGAAAAGTGGCAATTCTGCAGGCACCAAAGCCCACCACCAAGAAGGAAATGATGTCCTTCTTGGGAACAACTAATTTTTGTCGGAGCTGGATTCCAAACTATGCCTTGGAATCTGCACCTTTAACTGACCTTATTTATGAAACACCTATGGCAGCGCAGGACTTGTTGCAATGGACAACGGATGCAGAATCTGCTTTCTGTAAACTGAAACAGTTAATAGCCTCTGCTCTAGTTCTGGGTTTGCCTAATTACCATAAGCGTTTTTTCCAGACTGTAGATTGTAAACAGGGTTATATGACATCAGTACTAACACAACAACATGGGGATAAGCAACGTCCCATTGCTTACTATTCATCACAATTAGACCCAGTGGCACGATCTTTGCCACACTGTGTGCAGGCAGTAGTTGCGGCAGCAATGGCAGTGCAGGCTTCAGCTTCAGTAGTCTTGTTCCACCCACTTACTCTAAGGGTACCTCATGCAGTCGCGATTATTTTATTACAAGAGAAAGTAGCATATCTCTCTCCTGCTAGGCATCTCTCCTGCAGGACCATATTGTTGAGCCAACAGATGGCACACCACATCGCTGCCTGCAAATAATCAAGCAGAAAACATTACCTAGGAAAGACCTCACGGATGTCCCCTTGGATAATGCCGAGGTGACATACTACGTGGATGGCTCGTGCAAAAGGGGTCCTGCAGGACAGAACCTAGTAGGATATGCAGTAGTCTCTGATACTGAAGTTATGGAAGTAAAATCTTTACCGCATCATTTATCTGCGCAGGCAGCAGAATTGATTGCTCTGACATGAGCATGTACCTTAGCAAAGGATAAATGTGTAAACATCTTCACTGATAGCCAATACACTTTTTCCACTGTACATGTGTTTGCACAACAGTGGAAAAACCGAAGAATAATAACATCTACTGGCAAACCTATAAATCATGCACAGCTTATTTTAGATCTTTTAGAATCTATTCAATTGCCTCGAAGGGTAGCTATTTGCAAATGTACAGCTCATACTAAACAACAGGACATAATTTTAAAAGGTAATGCGAGAGCTGATGCAGCTGCAAAACAGGCAGCTACAGAGGTATTCCTTCTAGATAAGGAATTACAACCCTCTGAAACCTTGAATTTAGATATGTTAAAAACAATGCAGACACTCACTATGCAAGCAGAAAAACAGCGATGGATGAAACGAGGAGCAATCCTTGAAAAAGGACTGTACATCTCTAAGGAGGGAAAACCAATACTGCCCTCTAACTTGTTCCGCTATGCGGCATTGTTGAGCCATGGGTAGTGCTATGTCTCAACAGGGGGGATGGTACAGCTGGTGAATCAGGTGTTCACAACGTACGGATTTACAAACTATTCTAAAAAATTTGTTTAATGTGTCAGATCTGTAACAAACACCATGCACAGGGGGCAATAAAGCCTAAGCAATGGAGTTTTCCCACACCACCATATCTGTTTCACACTATCTGTATGGATTTTATAGAACTAAACAAATGCAAAAACAAGAAGTACTGCCTTGTTATTATAGATATGTTCTCCAGGTGGGTGGAAGCTTTTCCAACCAAGAATCCAGATGCAGCTACAGTAGCAAAGGTACTTGTTAAGGACATTATTCCTAGATTTGGTATTCTGGAAAGAATCTATAGCGACAACGGTACACACTTTGTAAATCAAACCATACAGCAGCTGAGTACGTTTTTTGGTATTTCTCTAAAAAATCATTGTGCATATCATCCGCAGTCTGCAGGGCTGGTTGAAAGGCATAATGGCATACTAAAAAGCAAACTAAGGAAATTGATAGCTGAAACAGGAAAAACCTGGCTGTACTGTTTACCTTTGGCATTGTTGAGCATGAGAACTGTCCCTACAGCAAAAGGACTGACTCCTTTTGAAAAGCTGTATGGAAGGGCTTATTACACACCCCAGTGGAAACCTTTCATGTCATCAGACCAGGAAGCTGATTTTACACTAGCTGAATATATGAAAAAGTTGTTGAGTTCTAAACATCTGTTGCAGTTTAATTCTGTTTCAGGTCAGAAGCAAGCTGAAACATCGGAAGTGACAGTGATGCCAGGAGACTGGGTGTGGATTAAAATCGTGAAGGGAAAGAATTGGGCATCGTCAAAGTGGGAAGGTCCCTACCAGGTGCTTCTTTCAACACCTACTGCAGTCAAGATAGCAGAACAGGCTTCGTGGATACACCTGACGCACTGCAAGTTGATGAGAAATTTCGAATTGAACAAAGACCTTACCTCTCCATCGGGACCCTAAGCACAAAAGTCTGGCTACAAAGGGGGGTCAGATCAATAGGAACTAATCCATCTCAAACCCAGTGAAGCAATCATCGGTGCTAAGGTCCTGTAGGGCAGAGAGTAAGATCACGTGTCCAAGTAAAAATGACTGAATCGAGAAAATATCTTTTTGGAAGAACCGAAGAAGACAGAGACAATACGGAACAATCATTTCCACAGAAATATTGCATGACCATCCTACTGATCATCATGGTAACAATAATCTTTTTGTTATGGCCATTTCTCTTGTCTTTTACGCAAGTAGAATTTAATAAGCGTGAGTGGCACCCGAACTTCAATACTTACCAGGCAATCAAATATGTGTATGCTGAAACCTTCAATGTTTCAATTGCTGGATCTGCACAGCTCTACCAACAGCATATGGGGGATTGTTGCTAACTTCAGTTCCCCTAGGGGCTAATAAGACCTGGGAAAACCTAATTCATGATACATCAAATGTCACATCAGAAGATGAAGTAGCATTACACTTGTCTATTCGTCAAAAGGGAACTGTGTGTTTTCATAAGAATGATACAGTCAGGGTAGGATGGAGCCATTGCAATGTAACAGTTCCTTATAGATGCTACACTAAACCTGATAACACTGGATCTTATTGCAATACAAACTATGATTCATTTTTTGAATTGATGCATAAAACAATTGAGGAAGCAAAATGTGATTCTGTTCTCTGCAAACAACTGTCCATAATTGACAGAAAAATATTTCACACAGGACAAGTGTATGCTTATAGTAAAGCTACCACTAAAGTAGAAGATTGTTACTTTATATGCGGAAGAAAAGCATATAAATGGCTACATGAGAACTGGTCCGGTAGCTGTTTTTTGGGGTACCTGGTTCCGGCCATACGACACACGGCAGTCTTACCTCAAGGGAAAATTCGGAATGTCCGAGAAATTAAGAAGCCTGCTAATCCAGTGGGACAAATCAATGCTCCTTAGAAATACCATCATGACTTAGGCCCTGGGAATAACAAAGGACTATCGCACATGGATCTGGGTGATGATGTCATATCGTGGGCAGGCATATTACCAGCATATGGAGCAATGAAATCGATCTGGGAGCTGAGAAAACTATCTAAACTTCTTGAAATAATGAGTAATGCAACCTTTTCTGCCCTAGAATCGGTAACTGATGAACTAACTGCCATGAGAACAGTGGTACTTCAAAATCGCATGGCTCTTAACTTCACCCTAGCGGCAAAAGGAGGTACGTGCACTTTAATCCAAGAGGAGTGCTGTTCATACATTCCTGACAACAAACATGAGATAGACAACCATCTTGAAGTAATTCAGCAGGTGTCGGCCATGACCAAACCAGGACCAAATCCATTGACGGACTTTTTCCAGAAATGGTTTGGGGGTTGGGGCAGCATCCTGATAAACATTCTGATTGCCATCTGTGTAGGGATAGCCTTACTGATGGTGTGTGGATGCTGCTGCATCCTCTGTATGAAAGGACTAGTTAAGAATATCATAGACGTTTCAGTTTCAGAGACTTTATACCAAGATGCTGAATTCGAGGAATTACTCAAAACTGAAAGAATGCTTTCACAAGCTTAAACTGAATGAATCTCTAACTGCAAATCCTAAGTAGGAAATGGTTATGAGAAGAAAAACTGTTTATGCTTGTTTTGAAGGTAGAATAAAGTATTAAAAGGGGGGAAATGTTAAGAAAATGTATAACTGCAATGTGCAAGCTTAGATGAATTTAGGGTTAAAAAGAAATTAATACGTTTATTCTGCTTATTCTGTGTGAAATATGTGCAGCTGCAGGAAACCTTGATAAGAGAACAATTGACGCTTGAAAGTCTACCATAGTCAGCAGAATGTGTATTGAGGCCAGGGTTGTATCTTGACCCTAGACAAATGTATCATATATCAAGAAGTGGACAGCTGAAGAAGTGTGAGAAACAAAGGAGGGCTGAAATTAGCCCAAGGCCAGGTTGTTTTTCTCAAACATGTTTTTGCAAGACAGCAATTTTCTGACCATGTCAGCAGTAAATCTAACAATATCTTCTTTTCTGACTATGTCAGCAGTAACTCTAACAATATTTTCTTGTGTACATGCAGAGAACTGTATAAGAATAGCATGCTGAACTATGGAAAATCAGACAAACCTTGTACTTACATGCTTTGCCTCCTTGCTGCGAGTAATAAAGGATGCCTTACTTGAACCTTACGTGCATTGATCTTTGTGTTTTCCTTTACAGGCTGCTCAAAATTATGCTAATGGACAAACTCATAGCATCTTTGAATAACTGGACTTTGTAAAATGTTTATCGGGCACTGTAAAACTCTTGTAATTATTGTTTTGCAAGAAATCACCTCTTATCAGTGTATGAAACATATCAAATAACTGCACAATGTAAATAAACTGGGTTTCTCTTGCCCCAAAGTCAATAACATTTTGAAGTAATTGCACTTTGTGAATAAACTGTACACAGCACACTGAAATGTCTCCAAAATGTCAGTACCTTGCTAGGCAACTCTTTACAGTGCAAGACATACTCTGTAATGGTGGCACTTTGCGAATAGACACACCCAGCAGAAGAAACTTTTCTAAATGCCTATATTTTGACTGTATTTCATGAAATAGTTGCACTTTGCACACAATAAACTTTTTGAAATACATGCACAGTAATAAGCACACACTGTCAGCACTTTTACACACTTTGAGATACTTTGAATAACTTTAGTTAGTCATTGATGCAATACAAAGTTGTAGTTATGCCAAAACACAGCACTTGGCCAAAACACATGCAGTCACCTTGCCTTATTTTTGCTGAATGTGCCCTTTTTGCCTTTATTACATTCATTTTGCTCATGTAAGCCCTTTTCACACCCATTGTACTTTTCTTGTGCTCGATTTACTCTAAACATGCCCGTTTTGCCTCAAACACACCCGTTTTGCTTTAAAGATGCTTGTTTTGCTTTGCATTAAACATACTTGTTTTGCTTTATTGTTGATTGTTTCATCAACTACCTTTGTTTTAAACATTTCCCTTAGTTAATAAACCTTCCGTGCCTTCCGCTTGCTTAATAATGCATTTGGCGCCCTTGTAATGCCCCGTTTTGTCTTTTTTAACAAGTAAACAGTTTGTGCGCACTCTCATTACATTTGCTTCTTTTCTGGCACTTTTCATGCTCATTCCTCTTAGTTTTACCTTCACTGTCATCGCTGCACCTCATGGCTCCAAATATTATTCTCTGCGATCCCGGTTCTGACACCAGGTCGCTCTCTTATTTTGGACACAATAGAATAGTCTTTGTGGGCTCTGTTCAAGCAGCTTTATTCTATACAAATGCATTACTATAGACGTTTACAGCCTTTAACTAAAGTAATTTATATACAAACTAACCAATCATGCAAGCTCATGTTTTGGCTGCTCTTCCAAAATGGCAGTTGGGATTGTGCGTGTCTGGAATTTATGTGTGCATATACAGTCTTTGGCATGCTTCTTTAAGACACAGCACCCAGCACATACACTCTGATCTACAGATACAATGACTCCAGTGCCAGACTGACTACATTAGTTAGATGACTTCTGATTTGTATAAGTAATGACCTTTCTCCTGATGTTCTATGGCAGAGGAGCAGCTCTGCAATGAATTCTTTCTTGATTTTCTAGCCTTTGCTCCAAGGAAGTATGCCATCTTTCTCACTTGTTTGACTGCTGGATTAATTTAGACTTCAAGGTAAGGCTTTTGTGCAGCACTTTATGTCATGATTAGCTGACTACACACTATCTTCTGCATTCCTAAGAACTATTCGGTGGCAGTAACACTCTGGTCTAAATCCTTGCTCCATCTGTTACTTGTTAATGAAGGCAATTAAGAAGCTGTTAATTCAGTGGTCCATATGAAATTTCTGAGTGTAGTACATGCTAACCATTTAACTCACTACCACTTGCATTCTTTGATACAATTTACTGTTTTATTCATTTTTAAGTGCAGATTTAGAGCTTTATTAGTCAATTGTACACTGCTGTTTTTCGATAAATCACAAATTGCTAACAGAATCAAATATATCCTCATATCAGTTTGCACACTGCTAAGTGCTAAGCATTTTTTTCACAAATGGAGGTGTACTTCATGGAACATGGTACATCGTTCCATAAGCCATTTGTCCAGATATGGGCACAGTCCTCGTCACCGGAATCATTGGGTTCTCCTGGCTTCCAGAACCTGTAAGTTAATTTCAATACTGTTACAAACACCATACATACTGAATATTGTTTGAAATGTACATAAGAACTATCTGGGAAGAATCTCAAATAATAATGCATAGAGATAAATTAATAGAGAAGATCCTAAAGGCCAATTAAAGCACACTTCCTCAACCATGTTTTACATGTGCTCAACACAGAGGATTATGACTGGGTCACTAATCATAACAAGCATATCATGTGTTCAAGACATGGATGCCGTGAAGCTCACATCGAGAGCAAAGCTCAATAGGTGAATCTTGGAATCCATGCCAGAAACACACCATTTTTCATTGAGATCAGAGATCTGATCATAATTCTTTGTAGGCTTGGAGATTCATCTTCTACACATACTACTAGTTAATGAAAATTTAGATTAAAAAAGTGATGCATTGTACCAGTTTTGAATGCTGGTAAAGCAGTTGGGAAGTAGTTGACATTTTTCATTCCCTGCATAAGGAAAGCAGTTGTAATCAAAGTACTGGTATACCTTAGCAGACAGCAGGCATTAATAGTGGTTGATACAAAGCCATTTCATGCTATGCTGCTGGTGTTTTCTGGTCAGTGCTGTCTGCTTTTCCAGTGTTAGCAAGACCTGGGGGTGCTTAACAAACTTCTAAGTGTTAAGCTTGGGACTCAAGCTATAGAAGCGCTTAACCAGGATATTATTTCAACATTTTTTTGAGTGCAGTCATGGCACTCCATGGATTATATTAATGTTACATTCACTTCCCTTTTCATTCTATCCCAGCTATCTATACTATTGGTCATGACTTACTTGGAAACATATTGCAAGCAGAGTTTGAAGGCAATTGAATAACCCTAAATAATAGGTTGAATAATTTTTGCTGCACTGAGATTGTCCATTAAGAGTTATGATTATTTTATTAGGAATCCAACACTGTAGACCTGTTCCTCTAGAGGCCCAAGGGGGGGGGGTCCTTTTGAAATGGCAATTGCCACAAATGTAATCCTCAGAGAGAGAGAGGGAGAGAGAGAAAATACAAGGGAAAACCATGTAATATATATGAGGCCTGATGTTGTGGTACTATGAACTATTTCAATTACTCAAAGGAACAGTGATTGATTTAAATATGCTAACCAGGGTGGAAACAGATGCTTAGTGCCAGAGCCATGGGATCAAGCTCAATGCCAAGAAATGTATAGTTATTCCCTTTGGGAAAAAACATGTACCCGTGAATTACCACATACGTGGCAGTATACTAAACACCAAAAGTGTGATAAGAAACTTAGGGACGCAGGTGGACAGTGGTCTCACCTTCGATAACCACATCGCCACAACAGTCAGGAAATTCTTCTATGTGGCACACTTCATCACTAAGGGCTTTTCATCCAGAAAAAAGGAGGTCATTGTCCCACTGTACTCATCCCTCATTAGACCCATTATAGAATACAATGCCCCGTTTGGTATGTATCTCTCACGACATCTGCAATAACTGAAAAGGCTGCAGAAATACCTCACTAAAAGAATCACAGGCCTAAAGCAGATGCCCTATGCTGACCATCTAAAAAAACTCCACCTGCACTCTGTGACATATCGTCTACTCAGAGGCGATCTCTGCTTAACATACAAGGCCATGTCAAACCCAGAGCTGTTGGACATGCTACACTTAAAGAAATCCCAATCCCTCAGAGACACACACTCCAGGGATCTAAACCTTGTCATCATAATGAAAAAAAACATGCTGGAGGGATAGGTTCCTGACCCAGAGACTCCTCAGACTCTGGAATATACTGCCCATACATGTCACGCAGAGCACCTCTTTGGCCCTCTTCAAAAGGAACCTCGATGATTGGATGGGAGATAGGAAATTCACCCTGGGGATCAAGTCAGTCACCCTGCTAGACAGGGGTCCAGGGAAGTAAATAATGTGGGAGAAATAGCCAGGGAATTGCTATGGCTATGCTTGTATAGGCCCTAGAGTCGATTGCCTAGTACCAACCTATGAACCTATGAACCTATGAACACTGATCCAAATGGGTTTTTTTTCAGATTCTGCCCAGAAGTCTGATTAAGTGTCTTGTTCAGAGTCAAACAATGAGCAACTGCAGGCTGACAGACTCATACCCTGAGCAATAGAAAGCAGCTCATTATCATCTGGTCTAACTGACAGCTCTTGGAATTAATATGTGTAAGTAACAGGAATATGGGAAGGTAGCACCTAGGCCCCCAATTGGGATAGCAGGGATGAAAGTAAAAAAAAAAATTAATGGCAAGGTTTGAAATCTGATATTTTCTTTATGAAAGGGCCATACTAGTCAAGCATTTTCCATTAGCACTTCAGATTAAACATTTAATGACAAGGTCTGAAATGTGATATTTCCTTTAACAAAGGGTCATACTAGTCAAGCATTTTCCATTAGCACTTCAGATTTTGTAGTTGTGGGATTCACAAGTACAAGTCAGGCACTTCTGTGAAAACCCAAAGGAAAAAAAAAAAAAAAAAAAAAATATATATATATATATATATATATATATATATATATATATTTGCCACCTTCGATTTTGACAACTGAACCCTCGCTTGAGCCCCTTCTAAACCTTTTTTCCCTTGTGTGGTGTTATGCATGGGGGATGATCCTTCCTTTTCAGGCAGATTAGGCATTCAGTGGTAAAAGCTTATAGATTATTAGAATGTAGGAGCCGAATATCAGGTGGCTGTCATGTTCATATGGCATCGATTTATTCATGCTTGTAGGGTGAATGTGCAGTGCATGTAAATGCTGGCCCCATTGGTGTTTTTATACTCTCAGTGCCATCCTTTAGTGTGTGCTCTTCTCACGGTCACAGCCAGTATACATGCAGCTAGATGTAGCCTTCTGTTTTCCCAACACGAAATGAACACGCGGCAGATTCCCCTCCCTCCCTTGTTAAGTAAGAGACCAAGGCATCAGCTACTGATCACTTGCTCCCCCTACTGGTTTTCCTTGTTATCACCTCCACCCATTAGCTCAGCCAACATCTGTGCAGCTGGGAATATCCTTCTGCAACACCAGATACTACTGTGTCAGGAAGCCCTATTCTCTCCCCCTAAAACAGAACTTGTGGTCACCAGCTGTTCAGCACTACCTTTCATGGCTGTACTCTGAGGTGCTGGGTCCATTATTCAACCCATGTTAGTTGCTTTTTCTCAATGTCAGTAAGTCAGCCTCAGCATTTTTACACTGCTGATCTCTAAAATTATATAAAGTAATAGAATTTTAAGGCTGTTGCAAACAAGCTGATTCAGACATTTATTTCTACTAACTCAGTGTGATATGTGCAGCAACTGGTATGTATGTGCAAATTTCCTTTTGTTGTTATCTTTCCGAAAAAAGGTACAGATATAATATTGTGTTTCCCAGGCTTCTAACAAGTCCAACTGACACTAAAACAAAACAGTTACGAAACGTAAATAAAAACATGGCTGAAACTCAGGCTACTGAACATGTATAGCTAAATCATATTTCACATGCCTAACCCAGTGCCTTAATGTGCCAGAAGAAAAGGCTCAGAAATGACATTGATTAAATCAAGTGCTAAAGCTCTTCTTAAAAGGTATTAAGTCCCCTTATATTCCATACATCCCTTAATTACTACTCTAACTCTGAAGTTATACAACATTAGGGAAAATGGAATACAAATAGTCCTTATTCCCTGACATGTTTGTCCTTTCATTAGGAAAATAATTTTGGACAGTTGGGAGTGCAGGAGGAAATGCAGTAGAGTTGTGACACTAGTAGTTCTCCATGTATTTCTGCTACAAAATGCGTTTTTAAGCAGTTAAGTATTTGGTTCCTGAAATGTCAGAGGGCCTGTTTATTGGACACTTACAAAGTTTCTCCATTGTAACTTGACACACATTATTTAACTGGCTAAGCAGACAGATCATTGCAGAACCATTTCAGGCACAACCTTGGCCACAAGGGCAGTGGTTGTAAGTACTGATAGTTCAGAGTAGCTAACCAAACTAAGCAACAAGTATTTGGGAGGAAACCAGAGTACCTGGAGGAAACTGACAAAATATAGGGGGGGGATGAAAAGTGCACGCAGATGGTAACCAGAGGTCCGGACTGAATGTCAGAATGATAAGGCAGCAACATTAACTGCTGCCTCACTCTGGCCTCCTTAAGATTAAAGATTAAGATAACAGTAAGTCTGAGAAGCCTTTAAGTGCGCAGGGTTTATTTTTCATTTACCAGTGCTGGAGTTGAGAAGGATGTTACTCACTTACTACATGGGAGGCTCAGGTTTGTTATGAACCCTGCGGAACATAGAATTTTGGAAGCAGAATAAAGAGGCATTTGATGGAAAACATCTGTTGACACGCACACAACTTTCACATCAAATCTTAATAATTAATATCTAATGAAATAGTAAAGAGGTGGGTTGTACCTTCCCTCTCCTCCCCTCCCATATTACATATTATTAACTCCATGACTGGTATTGAGCAAACTGCAGTTTGAGGAATAAATTCACCAAACTGCTCTGCTGGTAAAACTCAGCATCATTGATGCACCTTCAGAGAACTCATCTACCAGTCAGCCTATGATGATAAGCACAGTGCAAGCTGAACTGTCACCCCCATCTTCAGTAACAATTGGGCTAGTACCACACTCCTCAAATGTGTACTGCTCCCTACAGTGTGTCTAATATGCTGTGCATAACTGTCTTCTACCCCCTTTTTGTGGGCACTTTTTTCTGCCATATATTGCATCTACCATTAACCATAACACTAAACACAGTCCATGACTTGAAACTAGCTCTAACTGTTACCAGTCCCCCTGTGGTTAGGGCTAAGGCAGAATATAGTGCTGGATGATGTTCAGTCTCATTTTAAACATTTCATTAGAATTAGGAATCCTATGTAACAGAAGGACCAAGATTAATTAAGGTGTACCGCTAAGGTTATGACCAAAGCATAGCGCCAGAAGCCACAGGTCAAGGTTTAGGATTATTGTGGGGGCTAGGTTCATCATGGCTTCTTACAGCTGGATCAGTTTAATGATACAGTGTGACTGAAGATAGAAGGAGTACTTCCAGCAACTTCTGAATGAAGAAAACCCGCAGAATCTGTACAGCCCCAGACACCGCTGACTATGAGATAAGGGGAGGAGCTCACCATAAAACAAGTAAAAACAACACTAAGGAAAATGAAGTCAGTAAAAGCAGCAGGCTCAGATGAGGTCATAGCAGGTATGATAAAGATGTTGGGTGAGATGGTGCAAAAATGGCTGCTGAGGGCACTCATAGCAGTGTGGAGAGAAAGGCATGTCCCAGATGACTGGAGAATAAGCATACTAGAGGCAGTGTTCAAGAACAATGTGGGCATTCACAACTGTAACCAGTATAGAGGTATCAAATGCCTGTTACACTGCATGAACGTTATGGAGAGGGTGATTGATAAATGAATACACAGAGTAGTAGATAGTAAGATGGGAAGTCAGCAGTCTGGATTCAGATCAGGATGTGGTACAACTAACCTGATGTTTGCAGTTAGACAGATACTTGAGAAGAAGCTATAAATGAGGAAAGAGTCCAACTGGGCATCCATAGACCCAGAGAAAGCATATTTCACTGTCCCTGGAAAGCTGATTTGGGCAGTCCTGCAATGGTTCAAAGTTCCAGAAACATTGGTAGAATTAGTGCAAGCTATGTATAAGGACCCAATGACTCAAGGATGAACAGTGCTTGGTCTCACAGAAGGGTTCCCGGTGTAAAAGGGTGTGCATCAGGGATTAGTTCTAAGCCCACTGCTGTTCATTCTCGTGATGAGCTACATTAGCAAACAGGTCATAGGGGCAGAGCAACAAAGTTGCTGTATGTGGACAATGTGGCATTACTGGCCGACTCTGAGCAAGAACGTCAGTAAAGGACAGGGGAATGGAATGCAAAAGTGAAGGCACATGGGATGAAAATGAGTACAGATAAGACAGTTGCAATGGCCACAAATGGTGAAAATCAGAAAGTAATGAGAAATAATACAAAAGGGAAAATAGTGGAACAGGTTAATAGTTTCAATTATCTAGGACAGGTGGTTGAGAAGAAGGAAAGTCTGAATGAGGAGGTCAAAGCTAGAATCACTGGGGCTGCAGCCAACTGGCATAGAGTGTCATGAGTGGTGTATGACAAAGGAATGCCAAAAAAGCTGAAAACTAAGGTGTGCAAAACAGTGGTGTGATGAGTACTACTGTATTGTACAGAAACGTGGGAAGTAAAGGCAAAGCAACTGATGAAGCTGGAGGTGATGGAGAAGAGCTTGACACAGGTGGTAAAATGCATACTGTGGGTCAGACAAAGACATCAGGACATCATAGCTGAAGCCAAAGTAGATTCTGTTCTAGAAAAGATCAAAGATAACACATTATGATGGCTTGGGCATACATGCAGAATATGTTACTTATACATTTTTATTTATATTTTGAATATCTTCTGCCATATGGCCCAGATTGTGGCCGAACTGGATCCACTGATCAGTTAACTTACCAGGTTAACAAATGTAAAATAAATAAATAGTGTGAATAAGATTTCGGACAGACAGGAAGAAGGCAAACAGGACATCCAGCAAAGAGATGGATGGACTGTGTGAGAGAAGACCAGTGACAGTCAGGTGTGAGTGTCAAAGAAGGCAGGAGTGCGGCATTGAATAGAGAGAGATGGTGACAGTTATCAAAATACCCCAGCCCATTGTAGAAAATGGGAAAAAGGGGGCTGATGATGATGATGATGGTGATAATTACGTGACTGAAGAAACATACTTTTTATAGACATATCGGTAATCAAAAGCTTAGCCCTAACACTTGCAGTTACAGTGGGGGTCAGGGCAGAAGTTAGGGTTATCATGGACTCTGAGGTATTGGTTTTGCTTAGAGAGGGCCTTGGGACTGAACAGATTGGCTTAGTTCAGGTGTATCCTTAAGCAACAGCCTAACTCCAGACATCAAAGTCAGATGTCTGTAGTTAAGCCTACAGCCACAATTACTGTTCTGGTCATGACAGATGCTTCAAGTTGAGAATTCTGCATGCTGGATTAATCCCAAAGAGTCAGTAAAATTGATAGTGAGTGCTTTTTTCAGGTCTATCTCTAATTAACAGTCTGACTTTAGCCCATCAGATATGTGAGATATGTTTAGGGCTATGGTTATAGCTAAACATTCAGATTATCATGGACCTTGAGGACTGATTAAACTTAAGAAGGCATAATCAATAAAGAAGCATGAATATTTTAGTCGTATGCCTAACTGACATCTTACATGTAGCCACCAAACTTGATGAGAGTTAAGGACAGTGCTAGGGTAAGAGCTTTCATTGACTTTGGAGGGGAATAATAGTTTTTTTAAGCAGTTTCTTTTTATTGAAGTTCAGAATATAAATTCAAAGAATGAAAACAAAAGTTCAATGTGTGCAAACAAACAGTTTGCATATCTATTTTTAAAGTAAAACCAGCGGATCGACTTTAGTTTAGGCATGCAGTCAGAAAAGATGTAGCTCATTTTCATCAGCCTAACCCATCCCCATTCTGTAGAGTTATTATTAGGGTTGAAATTAGGTTTATGGTGGGCTCTGGGGGATGTAGAATGTATATATTTATTTCACATTTGTTAATCACATACGTAAACTGGTCAGTGGATACTTTTCAGCCACAACCTGGGCCATATGGCAGAAGATATCCATAATATAGATACAAATGTATACTTAACATATAGGGTTACAAATTACACAAAACAATTGCATACATTTCTAACAAACAATAAATATAGCTTATAACTTAACATGCAAAATGAAAGTAGAAAAGGTTAAAATTTATTGACTTCTGGCAGCAGGAAATGACTTAAAAAGACATACTACTGTACATTTAAAAATAGATTTTGTTAAAAAGTACCATCTCTGCTTCCATTAATCTGAAATGCTGTGTGAATTAAGATAAAAGCTTATTTTATTCAGATATCTAATCAGCAGACTAACCCTAACCCCATGCATTGGAGTGCATCTATTAGGTCATGGCTACAGTTATGCTTATGGCTGAGGCTTTAGGTTCTTATGTTGAATTCTCAGGGCTGGCAGAGTCTTAGGAAACCATTTTGAATGTGGGCATATTTCAGATATACTCTCTAATCAACAGTTTAACCACAGCCATCAAGGTTAACAGTTTAAACACAGCCATCAAGGTTAAAAGACTACAGAATAGGCTACAGTTATGGTTATGGTTATAACTGCAGCTTCAGATTATCAGGAATTATGAAGCCTGGGTCTTCAAAAAGCCCATTTTGAGCATACCTCAGCAGTTTAACTCCACCCTTTAAAGCAGTTCAGCAGTTTAACTCCACCCTTTAAAGCAGTGGCGCACAACCTTTTTGTGGGGAGGGCCACTATACGAATTCTAAATGCATCTGTGGGCCACCTCAAAAGTAAGCCGTTACAAGTTAACAATACGTACAGATGACTGGCATTTTTACTTAAGACAGCAGTCATGAAATTGCCTGTTTTCTACATCAACTTTGCATTTAACTTTATTTTGGCTTGCAGCCTTGACTTATTACGAACTCTTGCAGAAAGTTACTATTGTTTACAGACTACAAGTTATAAACAAGAAAGAATAGTTACTTCCGCAGCTAAAATTAGAGGTGTGCGGAACCGCAGTCAATTAGGTAAGTAAGCATGTCCTGGAATGTTTGCATGACTGGAGTAAGGCTTGCATTTTTCACTTTTTTAAACATTTTTTGGTAACTCTCTGGGGCCAGATGATGTTGCATAGTTGGCCATATTTGGCCCGCAGGCCAGATGTTGTGCACCACTGCTTTAAAGTAAGCTTTCTGTTTGTAGCTAATGATTCAGGTTATGACTTTTGAGGACTGGGTTACCTTCAGCAAAGTGCAATGAAATTCTAAATTAATATTCAGACTCACGTAAACATATCCTTAATCAACTGCCTAAACCAAGCACTATAAGTTATAGTTAGGATTAAAACTGTAGTTAGGGCTAGAGAGGCATGTAGGAAATTCAGAGGGTAGAGTTCTCAGTTATTATCCTAATCTGATGATATACGTGAAGGACCCTGCCAACATAATAGTTTTACAGCCTTCTTGTCCATTGCATTTGTTGGTGTGGGGCTTGACTGCCTTTTCAAAAGGCCTGTTGAGGCCTTTTTATTGCACTTCTCACTCACTGAATTTCTGTATGTGTGTGTGTGTGTGTGGGGGGGTATGTCTTGATATCACTAATTCTTCTGAAGAACTATCTAAAATCGTTTGCCAATTAGAATATGTAACATAATAGTCTATATACATTACTTTATTTGGGCTTTTTATATAGTCCTTGTCACTCTCTGCACTTGACTGGCTGTGTTTAGTCTCGGATAAGTTTTATAAAAATGTTCTGCAGATGACTGAAATCAATACAGCAGTCCACAAATACCTTGTTTTTTGTCATGTTTTAATGTCTTGCTTGCCCATTGCTTTGGCAGTGAGGAATGAGTTCTTTTTGTCCTTCACTTCCTTAATTACTCCAAACAATAACACATAAAATGCACATTGATTTTTTTAAAGTTGTCTTTGTTTATTTGATGAACTATACATTGTTGTAAGGAGTGTGTGCCTGGTTACCTTAAGTTATTCAGAAGAACTTAAGAAAGTTATGCAGATCAGTGCAGGCTACACACGCACGCACACACATGCACACACGCACACACGCACACACACACACAGACACACACACACACACACACACACACACACACACACACACACACACACACACACACACACACACACACACACCTTTTCTTCTGTCTCTCTTTTTTAATAAATTGCTCTTACATGGCTGTGGGCAGACCTTGGCAGTATCTCTGACTTGCGGGTTAGGTTCACTTTTCCTAACTGTTTTTCTGAAACACTGCAAGCCATGCTCTACTCTACATACCTACACCTTTACTCTTACTATTCTATTTCACCTGCTACCTGATGGGGGTTGAAATGACCTTGTCCTGTCTTCAGTTATGTTCAGTGACTGACATTAGTTTAATGTTTCACAATCTGAAGATTCTCCTACCCGAAAACTTTACACACAGAGAAACAAACCATTTGTTTTATTTTGTTTTTTAACCTGATCATCTGTCTTTTTTGCCTGGCACCTCAATTTAATCTTAGAGCATACTTCAGCCACCTTAACCACATTACAATTCATATTTTAAAACTTAATTTACATTTATTTCTGTCTTTAGTTTTCTCCTTTCCCTAAACATATTGTCACAAAAGAATACCCACAAACAGTACCCACTAACTGCTACTCTGAATGCTAACTGCAGCTTTAAAATGAAAGATTACTTTCTGTAACTTTTCTCTTTTTTTTCTGAACAGCTTAGATGGTTAGACTCTGCATGAGCTCTTATATCCCCTAGCCTAATTGTGGATGGAACTCTCCAAGAGTAGCAGGTCTGGAAATTGATCAGTAACAATGTAACAAACAAACAAAAAAATCCACAATAAAAAGAGGGTCTCACTTCAGAATCCCATAGAAGACATTCAGTATGACTCGATATGTTCTTTTTCAGAAATGGCACAAACTCACCTTTATAATTAATGCTTCCCATCATGGGAACTTCTGAAAAATGGTTGGTTTGGACATTTTTCAAACCTTAATTTAAAATTTGTATCTGCAAACCTAGAAGTCTTCTCTAAACTAAGATTATGATTAATTTTGGGTGATGCACAGATACCCACCCATCCCCTTTTTTTCAGAATCAGGTTATTTACAAGTCACAGAATGAATAAATATCCTTAAATTCTTTAACTATGGTCTACTCTTCCAAAAGTGACACAGTGTATGTGTTTTTCCCCTCAGATGGGAGGTTGGCATAATGGTTAAGGTGTTTGCCTTATAAACACAACCTGTAGGGGTTTGATTCCTGCAATTGGCTACGCTTAAAAAACAACCCACAAGGGCAGTTAGCCTAGTACTAACCTATGATCATCCCATAACACTCTCTTAGACCACTAAGTACATCAGCCTAGGCTGTTCCACATTTAAGCATTTTTTTTACATTGCTTTCTGTTTAGATTTCTAGCCAGAAACTTGCTATTGTGCTCTAAGCTGTACAGAAAAGTAGTACATTACACGTTTGCACTATTGTCATTCCTACATACAGAGACAGCCTTAGCTGAACTGATCCCTTAGGTGAAGGGCTTCACTACGCCCCTCCCTGTACATCACCAGGTGCCCCCCCCCCATCGTCATCCCTATATGCAGACATCGCCACACCATACAGATTATATTTTTTCTTCTTTTTCACACAGTTTGTCTTACTGTTTCATTTTTCCTGTATTTAGTTTATTCATACAACACATCTTAATTAGGAAAACCAGGCCCCCAGAAGACACCCAGTCTCACTCTTCAACTGCACTTTTTCCTGCATCCT
The DNA here is from genome assembly GCF_019279795.1 of Protopterus annectens. Taxonomy (NCBI): domain Eukaryota; kingdom Metazoa; phylum Chordata; order Ceratodontiformes; family Protopteridae; genus Protopterus; species Protopterus annectens. The sequence goes on along the minus strand of NC_056743.1, from coordinate 1,957,502,225 downwards.
TTCAACACAACCTAACATACCAGGACTGCACTGTATTAATTGTGGAGAAAATAAATGAATGAATTAAGCTGAGGATGTGGGAGACACTTGTTCCTCAGAAGCCAAGGGATGGGGGCTTCTAGATGCTCTGAGGTGCACTTCAAAGTTCTGTTTATTTTTAACAACTCTGTCATCAAATGATGGCCTGAACAATAATCGTGATTATGGAAAGAAATTCAGTGTTACTCTTCAATGCTACTTTTTGGTCTGCATCCTAATAACAGACCCAAACTGGCCCTTATTTTTTTTATTTCAACATATAAATACGTTATATTTAAGGCTTAATGCTCAAAATCACCAGAAGAGCAGTTCACAATAAACTGAGAAGATAAATCTTTGTGAGGACACTTAAATCTGACTGGGGAATAGTACTTGCTTCTGTACTCCCCACTAAAAAAAGTAACAAAGTCTCTTTCTGATTAGCTCCTCAGGTGTGAGTGGGATGAAATGGAAGGTGCAAATGGGCACAGGAACATATATATATATATATATATATATATATATATATATATATATATATATATATATCTGTCATGCATATACACAGCATGCTTCCTTACCCCTACTCCCAAAAGACAGTCAAACTCTGTGTTCCTCTCTGTCTGACTGAGGTGAAACTGAAAACAGCAAGTAGAACATAACATATTTCAATCTATTGCTTTCAGTCATATATAAAGCGCATTCCTTCTTACACTCCCACAAAAAGTAGCCACATGTGTATGCATTTTATTTTTGATTGTCAGGAAAATAAAACAAAGTTACCACAATAATGTTTCCAACTTTTTTGTGGAGTTTGGTACAAAGGCCAGTACTAAACCTGTGTCAAAATCCTTTTATACAGCCTTTAAGTGTGGGGCTACCATGCCTCTAGAAGCCCTAAAGCTTTAGATGTTCTGTGATACATATTATGCCTTATTTTTTGAAAGTCTCACATAAATAGTTGCTACATTAAATTATTGCAAGTTTGCACATTTCACATTAGCCTTGAAAAAAACAAAACAAACAAAAAAACAGAATAATAAGCAAGCAGCAGCAGGAAGCTATTCATTTCCCACTACAGACAGATTCAAAATTACAGCTACTTTGTCTGTGCATCTCTCGGATATCCTGTTAAGAAGTGCATCATACTTCACACAAATGCAACCAGTCGTGAAACCCAGATAATGCCTTTTTTTAAAGTGAGCAAAGAAGAAGTGGTCAGTTACTTTCAACAGACAGCTCCAACACCCATCAGTTATAGTTACTTGTGTGTGCACTTCAGAGGATTGTGATTGTGACACTGCCAGCACAGCTATCCAGAATTTTGTAAATAATCATACATCATTTTTGAATATTAATATGATTCAAATGCTTGTCTTACAAATGTAAGAGAACTATATGTTATGTGTATATTAAACTACTGGTACAGAAGTGTGTGTTGAACTGTATGTTATGTACTGAGCTTCAAGAATGTAACCACAGTGTACCCTTACTGGAAAAGAACATAAATGTATATAAACTATATACCTGTGCAAATTTATGTTTTAATAGTAAACCCTGGAACATACAGAGTTAACTTGCAAACCTTCAAGAAAATAAGTTGAAATTGTTTACGATTGTGTTATTTCTCAGCTTCAGCAAGGAGACAGGATGTCTAGAGCTAGCAGTTTATTTCTATTGTCTTGAAACAGAAATACTTGCTAGGTTTAAAATGTAACATGTTTTTATTGCTTTGTGAATTCCCGGCAGCTGTATAGTTCTGAGAGATATGTATTTTTCACACAGAGGTGTTAAATTATGTTAAGTATCTGGTTATCCTGGAAACTGAAGGCAGGTAACAAAAAGTGATGTCATCCAGCTGATCCAACAGTAATGTTTGATAGTAATTTAAGAACTCTCTTAGAGACAGATTTTGCACTTTGTATTTACCTTTTGGCTTGGAAACATCCACTCATCTGCATTTGCCTTGCTAATAGTAAGTAACTAGATTACAGTGATTTCTTTTAGCGATAGATAGGAATATAATAAGGATTAGTTTAGATGTTTCCTGTTTTATTTGAGAGCATAGTGCAGTGTTGTTTTAAAATATTTCCTGTGATTCAGAACTCTGTAGTTACTGTGTTGAGTATTGTCTTGCTCTTTTTTATTTATTAATAAATATATTTAAACCTTTTAATTGTGGCTAGTTGGTTTAGAGCTATTTAAGCTGTTAGTGTACTTTCATATGTATTTGGTGACACTGTATAGGCCACTCTGATAATCTTGCTCTTGGTCACACTTACCATTTGGATAATAGTAACACTACACAGTAGAACTGGTCACCGTTTCTAAGGGCCTTATAGTCGCTGATAAAGAGCTGGTTGGTGGCAGTGATAACTACCTTGCAGTCTGGGCAGAAGGGGTCATAGCTAGTAAACCTGTGCCGGCCTTCCCCAGGACTGTCTGTGTCTTTGTATATAAATCATATCTCAAAGGGTGTGTGTGTGTGCGTAGGCTACTTGGGCAGGGACACAAAGCACTGGTTCGATAGAGAGGGTGCTGTAGGTTTTGGCTTGACCACTCGGCTGAGATTTTAACCCTATAGTTGTGCCAGTGGGGAGTCTTACTGAGGATCTGAAGAAAGAGGGAGAAACCAACCCCAGACTAACTGTGATCTCTGTGTGCTCTTAAGAGAAATTGTACTTTACTGTGTGTGTACTTGTCATCCTCCCACTGTGTACGTCCCTCACTGGTGCTAGTGGTGAGGATCGAGGTTCCTTGATTACTGGGACAGTGCAGGGGCATCACATATTAATTGTTTGGCAGTGGTGGGATAGCCACATCACATATTAATTAGTTGACAGTGGTGAGTTAGCCGCATCACATATTAATTGGCTTGTAGTGGTGTGGATATTGAATTCCTGCAGCCTGTGTACAGTGGTCACTGAAGGTGTTTTGTACTCTTAATCAGCCACACAGGGAACATTCAGAGTTCATATCACAATTGTTTTATATTTTTGTTAGCTTAGTTAGTCAGGAAGAGCAGGCAAGCATGTCAGCAGATGAGTATGGCAAGCTGACAAGGAGCCAGTTGGCTGAGATGTGCCAGGCTAAAGGACTGGTGCATGCTAACCTGACTAAAGCAGACAGGATTGCAGCTTTAGTCACAGCTGCATCACAGAATAGCAACCAGGAGGACAATCAGACTGACTGTGGAGATGTACATCTCTCAGAAAATGGACAGCTCAACCTTTCCACAGAGGACTTAAAAATCCATCTGGAATTAAAGAGACTTGAGTTGGAGGCCAAGTGTTTGGAAATAGAAGCAGCAGACAGACTGAGACATCTGAATCCTGAGGCGAATAAGAGGTAAAGGCAACATGAAGAGGAGATGCTGACTCTTTGCCAGGGTCGTGGGGGTAATGGGGAAGGGACTAACTGGACCCCAGAAGCAACAAAGGTCAGTAAATTTATTCCACAATTTACAGAGCGGGATAAATTTGATAATTTCATTCATATGTTTGAGAGGGTATGTAAACAGTATAATATTGATAAAGGGATTTGGGTACAGTTCCTGAACCCATTTCTCCATGGTAAAGCTATAACTGTTCTTTCCAAACTGTCTGATACTGATTGTTTAAATTATAATGTTGTAAACAACTATTTGCTAGAAGTTCGTAAGTTAACACCTGAAGCTTATAGGAAAAAGTTTCATGAGGATAGACATAAGGCAGATGAAAGTGTGTGTGAATATCTTGCTGAACTAAGCACTTATTTTCATAGGTGGGTGAGTAGATGTCAGGTTACCACTTTTGAATGGCTGGCAGACTTTTTAGTGAGGGAACAAGCCCTTAGAACTTTCCCCTGAGGACATGAGAATCTGGTTAGCTGATAGACAATGCAGTACTGCAGATGAGTTGGGGAAGAGGAGAGACCTATACCTATCAAGCAGGCCATCACTGCACAGGAAAGGGACACACAGTGCTGCTCATGGGTCTAAGGGAACCCATGGTGGGCAGCCTAGACTGCCCCAACAGAGTCCACCAGTAGTATGGGAAGCTACTAATCCAGGTACACGTCCAGGACCAAGGGTTAAATGTTTTAAATGCAACCAGTGGGGCCATATAGCATATAGATGTCCATGGAGGCAAGGTGGGGAACAAAAGGTGGGAGAGGCAGCAAGTGGGAATGGCAAAATGCCAGCAGTAAGTTGTCTCGAGACAACAATATATCCTATCTTAGTGAATGGGAAAGAGGCCATTGTTAAGACAGACACAGCCTCTGACCTAACCATTGTGAAGTCTGCAATGGTTACAGGGGAGCACTACTTGCTTGGGCACTCTACTCCAGTCAGAGCTTTAGGAGGGACTCCATTCCAAATACCTTTGGCTAGGGTTCACCTTGACTGGGAGGGAGGAAAAGTAAGCAAGCAAGTTGGTGTGTTTGAAGATATCCCTGCAGATGTCCTGATAGGAAATTATTCTGATAATGCAGTACCATGTGTGAATGCAGTTACAAGCAGTCAGGCTTGGATAAATGCATGTGGGCCTGGTAGCCTGGGGGAGACCCAGACAGACCACACACTTGCAGCCAAGACTGGTGAGGTGGTTACTTCAGGGAGGGAGCTACCTGTAACAGTGAGACTGAAGGTGAGCCACAGCTGCTTGTGGGTACTGATGTTCCCTTGGACAGAGTGACTGCAAGGGTAGAGATGAGTAGTAGTACCCAGGCTGACAGTGAGGCACTGCTGTCAGAGGATACCAGACTTCTTCTGGAAGGGGAGCTCTGAAGGGTTAAAAAGAGAGCTGAGACAGGGTCAGCTCTCAGACCTTACATTACAAGGCCTGAGGCAGGTTGTTAGTGAGGCACCTAATTCTCAAGGGACAGGGGAATCTGTATACTGGGACAAAGGTTTACTGTACAGAGAGTGGATCCTTGAGGGAGGGATAGAGGATGAGAGACTACAGCAGTTGGTAGTGCCCAGAGCCTACCATCTGGCACTTCTAGCCATAGCTCATGATATTCCCTTAGCAGGTCATATGGGCATAAAATGTACAAAGAGACATATTATGCAGAACTTCTACTGGTCTGGGATTTCCAGAGATGCAACAGGGTACTGCAGGACCTGTGAACAGTGTCAAAATGTAGGCAAGGCAGGAAACAAGGTGAGAGCTTCTTTGATGCTTTAGCCTGTGATTGAGGAGCCATTTCAGAGGGAAGGTATGGATATTGTGGGGCCCATGAGTACCCCAAGTTCCACAGGGAAAAAGTATATCCTGGTGGTAGTAGATTATGCTACCAAATAACCAGAGGCAGTGACTCTGTCCTCAATTGAGGCAGAAAAGGTGGCAAATGCTTTGTTAGAGATTTTCAGCAGGGTAGGTTCACAAAAGAAATATTGACTGACAGAGGTGCCAATTTCATGTCAGACCTGCTAGCTTGTCTGTGGAAGTACTGTGGGCTGAAGCACCTAAAGACCACCCCCTTACCATCCTCAGACTAATGGTGTTGTTAAGAGGATAAACTCTGCACTCAAGTCCATAAAACATTCATTTGCAGACCAGTTCAAGAGAGAGTGTGACATATATTTGCCCCATCTGTTGTTTGCTTACAGAGAGGTTCCCAGGAATCCACAGTTTTTTCACCTTTGAGTTGTTGTATGAGTATAGGTTGAGGGGACCTCTAGATTTGATTTGATATGAGTGGGAGGTGAGTGTGAATCCCACAAGGAGTCTGTTGTGGCATATGTCCTAAACCTCAGGGCAAGGTTTAAGGAACTCATGGGCTTGACCCAGGAGAACCTGGCAGAAGCACAGAAGCAGAAAAAGGTGTGGTATGAAAGGAATGCTCGAGCTAGAGAGTAAGCTGTAGGGCAGCAGGTAATGGTTCTCATTCCTGTCAGACACAACAAGCTGCAGGTGGCCTGGTAGGGACCCTACAATGTGGTAAGGAAGGTCAGTGATGTTAACTACATATCAGAACTGGTAAGCAGGAGGCAAGGGGACAGACTGTACCATGTTAACATGATGAAACCTTACCATGATAGGGAGGCCCTTTTGCTGAGTATTTGCAGTGGATTGCATGAGGCATCTGAGGGGAGGGGGGGTCTGGTGACTGATCTCCTCAGTGACACTCTGACTGACACCTCAGTGGAAGGGGTAGCAATGTCCCAGCAGCTATCCCCTTCTCAGGTTCAAGAAATCTGAGCAGTGTTATAGGAGTTTGGGGACATGTTCACTGGGAAACCAGGATACACCCACCTCTTGCAGCACCATGTGGATACAGGACCCCAAAGTCCTATTAATCAGGCCCCTTATAGGATGCCTGAGAGACTCAAACAGACTCTGAGGGACAAGATACAGAAAATGTTGGAACTAGGAGTCCAGCAGTCCCTGGGTCTCCCCAGTGTTGCTGGTACCAAAGAAGGATGGCATCACCAGATTGTGTGTGGATTACAGGAAATTAAATAGTCACTCAAAGTCAGATGCTTACCCCATGCCTAGGACAGATGAAGCCCTAGAGCAGCTGGGTGAGGCTAAGTATCCTACCACCATTGAACTTAACAAAGTTTACTGGAAGGTGCCCTTGACCCCCAGTGTTAGAGAGAGTTCAGCTTTTGTGACTCCTTTTGGCATGTATGAGTTCACAAAGATGCTCTTTGGGATGAAAAATGCCCCATTGACTTTCCAGAGGCTGGTTGATCATATCCTAGTAGTAGCAGGATATTTTGCACTTGCATACCTAGATGATATTGCCATCTACAGCCATTCCTGGCAAGAGCACCTTCAGCATGTCAGGGAGGTGCTGGGCAGACTACAGAGGGCAGGGTTGACCATTAAGCCTAGCAAATGTCAGGTGGGTATGTCAGAGGTCTCCTACCTGGGACATAGAGTGGGGAGTGGTAAGATCAGGCTAGAACCTGTCAAAGTGGAAGCCATTCAGGCATGGCCTGCCCTGTTACCAAAAAGCAGGTGAGGGGATTCTTAGGGACAGCAGGGTACTACAGAAGGTTTGTCCCAAGTTATAGTACCATAGCTGCTCCCCTCACAGATCTGACCAGGAAAAACAGGCCGGATAAGGTAGTGTGGACCCCAACATGTGAGCAGGCATTTCAGAAGCTTAAATGAGCTTTGGGAGGACCCTTTGCATTAGCCAGTCCAGATTACAGCAAATAATTTGTTGTGCAAGTAGATTCTTCAAACCATAAGGTGTGGGCTGTACTTAGCCAGATTTCCTCAGAGAGGAAAAAGAGCACCCAATGGTATATCTCATTTGTAGGCTCCAATCCAGGGATTAATGCTATGCAGCTGTAGAAAAGGAATGTCTAGCCATAGCGTGAGCACTGCAGAAACTTCAGCCTTATCTATATGGAAGGAAATTCACTGTAGTTACAGACCCCAATCCCTTAATATGGCTACATCAAGTCAGCCAGCAAAATGCCAAGGTGGAGCCTAGGGTTGCAAGCATATGATATGACAGTGTAGCACTGCAGTGGGGTTAGCAATACCAATGCAGATGGGCTGTCAACACAGGGAATGGGGTAAGGTATTCCCAGATTGGCCGAACCCGCTCAAGCAACATTTCTCAAGGGTCACTTGAAAAAGTAGCTTGAGTTTTCAAGGAGGGGGAGAATTGTGACACCACTAGAACAGCTATCTGGAATTTTGTAAATAATCATGTCATTTGTGAATATTAATATGATTCATATGCTTGTCTTACAAATGTAAGAGAACTATATGTTGTGTGTATACTAAATTACTGGTGCAGAAGTGTGTGTTGAACTGTGTGTTATGTACTGAGCTTCAAGAATGTAACCACAGTGTACCCTATTGGAAAATAACAGAAATGTATAGAAACTATATACCTGCGCAAATGTATGTTTTAATAGTAGACACTGGAACATATAAAGTTGACTTGCAAACCCTCAAGAAAATAAGTTGAAATTGTTTACGACTGTGTTATCTCTCAGCTTCAGCAAGGAGGCAAGATGTCTAGAGCTAGAAGTTTATTTCTATTGTCATAAAACAGAAATAATTATTAGGTTGGAAATGTGAAGTGTTTTTATTACTTTGTGAGTTCCTGGCAGCTGTACAGTTCTGAGAGATATGTATTTGTCACACAGGGGTGTTAAATTATGTTAAGTATCTGGTTAGCCTGGGAACTGAAGGCAGGTGACAAAGAGTGATGTCATCCAGCTGATTTAGCAGTAATGTTTCACAGTCCCTCACTGGTGCTAGTGATGAGGATTGAGGCTCCTTGATAACTGGGCCAGTACAGGGGTAGCACAGTGATACAAATGATGGTCATGTATTTCAGCTCTCTGGAGTTCCATACAAACAATAGTCACACATTAAAGTAATCCAAATGTATTTATTTTATTTATTTTATTTAACATTTGTTGACCAGGAAAATCTGACTAGAACAGAGCCTATTTTCCATGGAGGCCTGGGGAGAAACACTCCAGGCATAGAACAGAAATCACATTAATCCTGCAACTGCATACTAGCCCCACACTAGTCCTAGGTAGCGACTCTTTAAAGTGAGAAAAACAATAAATGGGTCAATTACTTTTTTTTCCAAAAAGCTCCTACCCCACCCAGCAGTTATAGCTAAAAATGATGGCCATGCATTGTACTGCAGGTTGTTTTTTTGACACAATAGGCACCATTACAGTGTTTCAAGTTGCTTCACAAAAATCATAGTAATTCTGCAGATGCACACTAGTCCTGCAAAGCCAGATAGTGATGGTTTAAATTGAGAAAATAAGATAGCCCATTAATTTCTACAGACAGCTCCCGCCACACCCCTATTAGTGGTTATTGCTAAAATGTATTTCATTTGGCAAAATTTAGTTTATATACCACACAGGGTACACAGTTTCAAACTCTGCCTGACCCATAGTCAGTCACACACTTCACTTCTTTTGTGTACAGACTGGAGGTATAATGTCCATCAGGGGGCAGCTACCACATGCATCCTCATCACAGCTTTGCATGGCTCTCTAAAGTATGTTAGTAGCAGCTGATTTTGTGTATATGGAAGGAGGTAAAGGGAGCTCCTTGATGCATATGGGCATTCCTCTCTTGCAATCAGTCATTCAAAGACACTCCAAAACCTGCAAAAAAATGGTGTGGGGGGTTTAAAGAAAGTTATGCTTTATATTTCAACTTGGCTCCATGGAACCAGTAGCCACATATTAAAGTGTTACAAGTTTCTTCATACCTATTACAATAGTACTACAGATGCACACTTTCCTGCAAAGCCAGATAGCAACTGTTTAAAGTGAGGAAACAACAAGATAGTCAGTTACATTCTACAGATATGTCTCACCCCCATGCAGTAGTTACAGCTAAAATGATGGCCATGGATTGTATTTCATTTCTGTTCCATGGAAAAAGTAAACGCATTAAAATATTTCAAGTTTCTTCACACAAATCACACTAATCCTGAAAAGTCAAAGAAATGAGGAAGCAGAAGCTGCTAGTCATATTCATCCAATGGACAGGCCAGTATTTTTAAGTTATTTAAATTAATTTAGTTAGTAGAACAATAGGTTTTGTATCAACAGAGGGGGAAAAGCACAGAACTCCAATGTGTAACATTTCGATGGACAGTATTTCTCAGTAGTTTACCAGACATTAAAAAAATTACAAGGAACATATGTTTTAATCTCTTAGCACAAGAAATCTGGACAAAGTCAAAAGTAATGGAGGGCAAAGGCTCAAAATTAGGGACAAAATTTAAATACTGCTCTTAGGAAGTTGCTAGAATAACATGTTTTGCATTAGCACATATTTTTTGAAGGATATGAAGTCTGAAATTCAAATTTTTGGCATTATTTAGTGGCTTCAGTCTCAAAGATTTGCCAGAAAACTACACATTTTATGAGGAACAGGAAAAAAAAACAATGCAAATATCTAGATATTGTGTAAAAATCAGGACAGTTGAGAGGTATGATGACTGATAGGACAAGACCAAAGTGGGCATGTTTTGCAAACTCAGGGAACAGCTGAAGACAAACATACCCTCCAAGTCATCCAAAACATCATATTGATACAAAAAAAAATACTTACCTAATGCCATCACCAAGCTTTCATTTCATACAAAACACTCACTGTTTTGAATTTCCTGATTTTTTTTTTTTTTTTTTTTTGCTCTCTTCCACCCATGATCTATCTGATTCATTGCCTAGATAAATAATGGATAGGATAAGCAGAGGTCTAACACACTGAATGGCTACATTTACAGAATTTCATCCTTAGAGCACCACTCTGACTTATTTTTAGGTGGGCTTTTTTCTGCTATTTATTTATTTATAATTTTCAAAACTCTTTGTTATAATTACCAAAACCATTATAAATCCTTCCCTAATGAAACATACTTACCTCTATTAATATATTTACTTTGCTTGTGTGAACCACAATGAACCATACCCAAATGGCAACAGTTGGTCCTTTCATAATAACTGTTATTCTCTAATTTATTCTTAACATTGTTATTCCTCTTAAAAAAATAAATCTTGGTTCAGATCTGACTTTGTCCAGTAACCCATCAAAATGTTGGAAACTATTCCATCTGTCAAAAAATATTTTGTAATTCAGTACTATCCTCCAATATAACCCAAACACATCACCTTAGGGAAATTCCTGTCAGGAGATAAAATTTAATTAACCATAATTGTCTTTCTTGAAATAAGGGTAAATGACTCTATCCATCTATTTTATATATAACATCATTAATTAACCCTTCTGGATATTGCCTTTGTAAAAACAACTGTTCCAAAACCACTAGCTCTCTATTAAAATTATTGTCATCAGACACTAAATGTAAAAGATAGACAAATCGCCCTTTAATAATATTATATTTAATCCTTAATGAATAATTATTGTAGAAATATAAGAATTAAAAAAATGCTTTCTCTATATATTTGACTTCAATTGATTAAAAAAAATCGTGGCATCAAAAAAATAAATCATAGTATCCAAAAATTGATGAGAGAAATGTAAAAATGTCATAGTAGATTCTAGATATGTAAAAGAAATATAACCTATCATGCCCACACCTCCAAATAAGAACGATATCCTATAAATAACACAAATAAATGGTAATGTCCTGGAAAAAAATCACTTTAAAGAAAGTAGTCCTTCTCCCATTCACATAAAATTAAATTAGCTAAGATGGGGACAAAAGCTGCCCCCATCACTATGCCCGTTCTTTGCTTAAACAATTCCCTTTCAAACATAAAAAAGAATGTTTAAAAATACAAACTAAAAATAAAACTGAACAGAGGCACGAGTCCCTACAAAAACAGCTGTTTAAATACAAATAAGTGCTTTCATCTCTTATTACTACAAAGACTTCCTTAGATGCTACAATGTATCTCACACTCTGAGATTTAAAACTTGGACATGATCACATGATACATCCCAAACCCCCGGATTTACTAATCCTCCGTGTAAGACTTAATAAGTCTTACTCGGAGGCTGCAGTTGAACGGTATGACATCAGTGTGCCATGAATATTCATGAGGACATGCTGACTCATCCGTAACTCTTACATGGACTGTGAATGAAAGCAGGGGGTGTGTCCAACTGCCGAGCAGTCTAAATGTCCACGCCCCTGCAAGTTGTTAAAAAGCATAGTGTCAACAGACAAGAGTGAGTTCGCTCAAATGTACTTGCACCCAACACCACACTCCCTGACACTATAAACCCTCATCAAAGTTATAAAACGTAACAAATAAATTTTTTTTAAATCCACGATATAGCTGCCCGTATTTGTGCTTGTTTGCGCGGATGTGCCCATTGCTTAGCCACAGTTAGCAATTGTGACATTGAAGAGCATATAAGAACTACTTATGCAAATGAATCCAAATTGCAATAGCGTAATGGTAGAGTGTATGCACAAAAAGGAGGCATTCACGGTTCGATTCCCACCACTCCCCTTCATATTTATGTTTTAAATCAGCATTTGAAATAATACCAGACATATATGATTAAAATATTATTAAAAGCAGTGAAACGGCTAATGTATCAGTGAACAAAATATATATTTTCAAAGGATCCAGATATATAATAGCCTGCTCTGAAGCAGTGCTTTACCCAGCTAAACAGAGGTGCCCATAGTTTAATAGCGCTTTACCCAGCTAAACACAGGTGCCCATAGTTGAATAGCGCTTTACCCAGCTAAACAGAGGTGCCCATAGTTTAATAGCACTTTACTCAGCTAAACAGAGGTGCCCATAGTTTAATAGCACTTTACCCAGCTAAACAGAGTTGCCCATGGTTTAATAGTGCTTTACCCAGCGCAATGTGTTTGCGTGGACATGAGCGCCGCGCCAACCAGGGCACCGGGGAGCAAAGTAGAGCTAAGTTGCTTAAACGCAGCCACACCCCCTAGCCTGTCTAGACAGTATTAAAATAAAACAATGACAAGGTTTGAACCTAGGACCCTGTGCATCATAATCAAAGTACAGAACCACTAAGCCATGACAACATAGGGGAAGCAGCCACCATTAACATGCATATACTTACGAATGTTAGTTTAACCATTACTAAGCAGGTCTGCAGTAAGCTGAGAATTTTACAAAATGGCCAATCAGAAAAAAGTGCAGGAAATGCGGCATATTTAAGCCCCATAGGTGGGAATACTCACCATAACTGATTGTGGCACACATTTGCAGTCAGAATGGCAGGTGTAGGAGAAGGATCACGCTTCCGAGCGCAACATTGGGGCATCGAGGAGTCAAAATATATGGTTTGGTTCCTTGTCCACCGTCATGAGTCTAGACTCCTGCAGGGCCAGTTCCAAGGGACAGAGTACAAGGCAGAGGTGTGGAACCGGTTAGCTCGTGACCTTACTAGTGTCACAGGCGTTCCCCGGACTGGTGAGCAGGTCTGCCACCACCATGCAGACCTGAAGAGACGAAAGCAGGACCGCCTGAACCAGTGGATGCAGGAGGCCCATGGGATGCAGGATGCCCCACAACTGAGTAAGTAGCCATGGAATGCAGTATGTAAGAATTGATAATGGAGTACGTATAATGGATAGGTATGTTTCAATATCCCTTCATTTACTTCACAGCTGCAGGTGACCATGTCTCGAATCAGCAAGCCTATGCTGATAGGCTGCTAAGGTTGCGCCACCAGGCAGGTTAGTGATTATTCTGCATGTATTGTTATATAAAATATTATTTGAGAGCATGAATGAATGTGTTGTAGTCCGATAAAACAGCCATAGAATTGCCTGAATAAGTCCTCTGCATGTACTGCCAGATAAAAATGTCAGAGAGTCAGAAAAAGAGTGTAGTAACCCATTAAGAAAGGTAACATGTTTGGAATAATATCTCTGCAGGTACTTTCTTATAACATAAGTGAGTGAGCCTGAAAAAAAGATTGTTCTAACCTATCAATAAAGGTATAATATGTCTTGAACATGACTGCCATAATCAACATTAAATGAAATAAAGAAGTGAGCCTATGGAAAAGTGTGCAATGTCATTAATAAAGGTCTAAAACCCAGAGTGTGTCTGTGTCACAGAGTCTGAAATGTTGTTGTATCCTTGCATTATACAAACAGTACTGTTTGAAAATGTGCTGGCAACCCAGAGTTATGCAGTCCCATATAAAGAGGGTGATGGAAGTGCTAGTAGCTGTGAAACATTTATACAGTCCAAAATAGTCATTTACTGGCTGGCATGAATAAGTAAACCTGGCACATGTGTAGCATGTAATTATTCACCAGAAATGTGAGTGTGTATCAAGAAATGCAGGGTTCTGTACAAATCAAAGTGAATATGTCATGTGAAAACATCCCAGATATGTAGATAAAGAAATATAAATGCAAACAGGAAATATGTAGCAGTAACATCAGCAGCCTGGACAGTTAATGTCAGATATAGGTCAGGCATATATTGAACTAGCCAAACCCATGACACAACCTAATGTATGGTGGGAAGTGTAATAATACAGGTAGGGGAGATACACTTGCAGTCACTGGGAATGTAGTGTAGACTAAAAGGTCATTATAAGATGTTAACCGATGTTTTCTCTACACCCTACCGTATGTGCATAAACCATGCAATTCCACACCTCAATGGGTATGTGTAAACTTAAATATTTGTTGGGACATATGTCCTATTGTTTTATAAATATTTGCATTGATGTTGATGCATGTGCCCTGTTCAAACACCACGTTCATGGTGGCCTGTTGCTACCAAACATCCTTGCATGCTGTTGGAATATCCACTGTTCAATATATGCATGTGTTATGCTTGCTGTTCAACTGTTGGGACCTTGGTGTTTTGGGTTAATGGGAATATTACTGCATGCTGTTACAACTAATCTGGAATGCGGTTGTTTATGTTGTAATTAAATACACCTAACCACAGAACGTATGGGAAGGTTGGTCCCAGTGGACCCTCCTGTCCTATCTCAGTTGGCGAGTGCACCTGGCACCAGTGGCTCCGGTGCACAGCCCGGGCTCCCCTCCTCCATTGGTCCTGTGCCACCATCGGGTGGAAGTGCTGCAGGGGATGGGGCTTGTCCCCCCCGTGCAAGCATGGGCGGAGGAGGGCCACCAGTCACCCTTGCTAGGGTCCAGGCTGTGGTGCGTAGGGAGATCGAGCGTTCAGTCGCTGATCCCCTATGCCAGCTCGAGGCGAGAGTGGCGCATCTCATGAGTGAGCCTTCCCCTCCTACTCAGCCCCCAGCACAGCCACCCTCGGGGCTGTGAAGGTGCAGTGGTGACTGCCCATGGGTGGGGATCTCAGATCCATTGTTACCATCTGTGGGCTCATGGGCTTGCGATTTCCAAACATCCTTCCCCGTCAATTGTGTTCACCCACCCCATGTGTCAAACTCCGCCCCTGTATGCGTCTTGTTTGTCTTGCCTGTTTACCTCCCCAACCTACCTCCCCAAATATACCTACTTCCACTACTTCACATTCCACTCTCACCTGAAAAAAAAATAAATAAAAAAAAGGGTAATCTGTACCCACAAAAAAATTATGCCCCATACATAGCTGCCCAATTCGCACACATGTCCGCTGGACAAGTAAACTGATAATTCTAATTGGCAGTACAACATATTTTGTTGTCCTCACCCCTCTGTCAGGGGTGGAAGGTTTCAAATTTCACACCAAATTCCAAACATATGCACAGTCGTTGCTGGTAAAGAAATGGGCAGCTATGGACCTTCCCTACACCCATCCTGCACATCCTGAGCTGGTTTCCCTACTGTCTTTCCCTCTTTGTGCCCTCTTTTTCACCACTTTCCTATCTCCCCATTTTCTTTTCTTTAAAAGAAATTAGCGCGGGGGTTAGCGGGAGTAAGCACTTTTAAGCAGTAGTAAGCGGGGGTGCGCGAGTGTGAGCTTGTGTGCACTTAGCTAAGCATTGCTAAGTTTCATGCAAACCCACGCAAACCTGCTTACAACTGCTTAAAAGTGCCTTACTCACTCTGTATGACAAGTCCCTTGTACTGCTCAGCAGCAAAATGAAATAATACCTTGTCAGTCTCAAACCCAGGACCTTGAATTCACCCATCTGCATGAAGTACCACTACACCATAGCAGATATACAATAACCCAGTCCTGAAAGCAAAATATCATGCATTACCATGAGTGAATGTAAAGGGAAAATAGGAATGGCATAACACAAATCTTGTTCTGTGTGCCTTAACCAGCAGGTGTTGTGGAATTGCATGACATGACTGTGAAAAGAGAATCAGCCATGCTAGTAGGGAATAATGTTACAGTAGCACCTTACATAGTTAGTTATCCTCACCCCTCCCTCAGGGGTGGAAGGTTTCAAATCCCCCTCCTAATGTATTGCATATGCACAGCTGTTGCTGGTAAAGAAATGGGCAGCTATGGACCCTCTCCACACCCATCCTGTACATCCTGAGGTGGTTTCCCTACTGTCTTTCCCACTTTGTGCACCCTTTATGACCACATTCCTATCTCCCCATTTACTTTTCTGTCAAAGAAATGGGTGCAGGGGTTAGTGGGAGTGAGCACTTGTAAATAGTAGTAAGCAGGTTTGCACCAGTGTGCTCATGTGTACGCTTAGCTTAGCATTGCTAAGATATGATAAGCTAAGCAAAGCTTTGCGTAGTATTGCTAAAATAAAATAAGCTGAGCTGAGCTCAGCTTAGCATCACTAAGATATGATAAGCGAAGCCAAGCTTGGCGTAGTATTGCTTAAATAAAGTTAGCTGAGCTAAGCATAGCTTAGCATCGCTAAGCGTCACGCAAACCTGCGCAAACCCGCTTACAACTGCGTCTAAGTGTCTTAGTCACTCTGTATGACAAGGCCCTTGTACTGCTCAGCAGCAAAATAAAATACCTTGTCAGTCTCGAACCCAGGACCTCGGACTCACCAGTCTGCATGAAGCACCACTACACCACAGCAGATATGCTAATTCCACCTAATACGCGGCTTCTCAGCGCTTCTGTGGATCACTAGTGATATCTGCATTGCTTACTGTACTTATTTCCTTGTTTCACTTGAAAGAAATTTACTGTTTGTCGTTTTTGCATTTAAGTTACCTGTAACACATTGCACTTAAGTTACCTGGCACTTGCTCACTAAAGCAATTATATAAGTCAGCACTAAAAATTAAAAGCACTATACCCTCACTCCCCACTGGCCCTGGTTTTCAATTATTAAGGAATTCCCAATATTATTCTAGCATGTCCAAAGGTCAGTTGTCAATCTCCTCTCCGGTCCAGCTGGTGAATCTGGGAATCTTGAGGTAATGTTACGACTGCATCATGTACACAAACAACCCTCTCTTCCTCCCAACAAATTCCAACACATGTGAGAGATGCAACCATATAGCCAAACTGGAGGCTAAGCTCTCTCAACTCAGTACTGGCATAACCAGTCAGGAGGAGAAGGAAACCACACTCACTACAATTCCAGTCTCACATAGACCTACCACGACAGCAAACCAAACACATAATCACACAAAAACATACTCGGAGGCTCTAAATAAAGATCTGCCGAAGCAGCAGAGACCTCCAAAGCAGACATCCAAGCAGCCGCTACCCCAAAACAAAACACATGCAACACATATCTCACAAAGCCAGTGTGCCGAACAGTCACAGCCCTTAAGACTAAACAACACACCTGATACACTTGTAATAGGTGACTCTATCGTCAGGCACACTGACGCCCCGCTCACCAGGCTGAACAAGGAGAGGGTCACGGTGAGCAGCCTGTCGGGCGTTAGGATCTGCCACATAACACAAGCACTCCGGTCACTCCAAGGCAAGTACAAATATGACTCAGTCATTGTCCATGCTGGTGTGAATGACCTGAGACGTACCTCCCTGGACTACATAAAAAGAGACATAAAGGAGCTCTCTGAACATGTAGCCCAGGCCGGTATGACCCTGACCTTGAGTAGCATCTTACCCTCACCAAGAATGATGCCACAATATAAAGACAAGATGATCAATTTCAACAATTGGCTTAAGTACTGGTGTCATTCAAAGGGGATCCAATGCCTGTCAGCTTGGGATGATATGCTCGACAAGCCACGATGCTTCGCTAGGGACAGCTTGCACCTGTCACCCCTGGGCTTTTGGATATTGGCAAAGGCTCTTGCTACCCCCATAGTGCCTTTTTTAGGCAAGGCTCAAAAGACAAACCCACCTCCATAGGTATCACAAGGGATAAGAAACTAAGAGTAATGCTACTCAACGCCAGAAGTCTAAACCTCAAGATGCACACACTCGAAACTCTCCTTAGCATGGAGAACATCGATATCTGTGCAGTAACAGAAACCTGGTTCAGGGCTCCCGAGAGCACCCCAGCACTACCAGGTTATACCTCATACCATGCTTTTCGGCCCCAAAACTTGGACCGAACCACAAAAGAGGGAGTATCGATATTCATCAAAGATACCCACACCTCCAGGTTGGTGGCAAAGCACGAAGCATCAGAGACTATCCATGTGCAACTAACAGTGGGTAAAACTGCCTTCCAGTTTATAGCCTGCTACAGACCACCCTCCCAAACCCAGGAAACCCACTCGGCCTTCCTGAGAACACTGGAAAATATGAAGGTCTCTCCAAACACCATTATATTGGGCGACTTCAACTACCCAAACATAGACTGGGAGCATTACTCTAGCTCCAACACCCTAGCCCAAAGGTTCTTAGAATTTATAAACTCAAATGCTATGGAACAACTTGTTACCACTCCCACAAGAGGGGAAAACATACTGGACCTGATCATCACCAACATGGGGACTCTATGCTCCAGACCAGAAGTGTATCCCTCACTGGTAAGATCAGACCATAAACTAATCTCACTGGATATTCACATCCCGACCCCACCCCCTGCCCAGAAAACCACAGTGAAAAACTTCTCTAAAGCAAATTTCACACTCCTCAAAACTGATGTGGAATCCTTCAAAGCCCCTGGGCCTGTGGAACATATGGCCCAGACCGCAGAATCCTTTATAAACGCATTCTATGAACACCTTCAGGAATGCATGGATCATGCGATCCCAAATAAAACCAAGTCCCAATCCTCCAAAGGCAGACGTCCTGTCTGGTGGACCCCAGCCATAAACAAACTATACAATAGAAGGAGGAAGCTACTAAATGATAGAGCAAAATCCCAAAAAGGGAAGGCATCACTGATCAGTATTAGCAAAAAACTACGGGCACACATAAAATTGTCTAAGGCCAGCTTCGAGAGAAAAATTGCACAGGACACTAAGGATAATCACAAGGCTTTCTTTAGTTATGTTAGGAACCTGGGTGGTAATTCCCAGATATGCTCAGAATTAGTCCAAAATGACAAAAGATACACCGAACCCACAGACATTGCCAACATCCTAGCTGACAGGTTCAGCGCAAACTCCCCACCAAAGGGCAAATATCTATCCCAGCAGAGTGCTGCCCCCCTGGCATCTCAGATGCTCAGGTAAGAGCCGCCCTCTCCAAAGCAAAAAACACAGCACCAATGGGACCAGACAGTGTCCCGGGCTGCGTCCTACATGAACTCCAAGAAGAGCTAAACCCAAACATAAAACTACTGTTCAATCTCAGCGTTACTACAGGATATGTGCCCAAAGGGTGGCGTACAGCAACAGTGGTCCCTCTCCATAAAGGTGGTGCCTCAACGGATCCTGGAAACTATCGCCCCATAAGCCTGACTAGCTTGGTCTGCAAAGCTATGGAAAGGATCATCATGGACCTCATAAATAAAGATATTGGGGACCTACAAACACTGGATCCTACCCAGTTCGGCTTTGTTAAGGGTAGATCCTGCCTCTTAAACCTGGTTGATTTCTTTGAAACAGTCACCAAGACCATTGACGAGGGGAAGGTGGTCCACACAGCCTACCTGGACCTCGCAAAAGCCTTCAATACAATACCCCACTCAGGCATTATAGATAAGCTCACCAGCTTAAATATAAACCTCCATGTCACTAGATGGGTTGCAAACTGGCTCAAGGACAGAACCCACATGGTTAGAATTGCTGGAGCCATGTCAGACTCCAAACCAGTTACAAGTGGTGTCCCACAAGGCTCAGTCCTGGGACCTCTCTTGTTCGGTATATATTTCTCGGAGGTACAGGCCAACACGGAAGGACTGTGGCTGACCAAGTTCGCAGATGACTGCAAACTGGGCGCCATAATCAACTCTCCAGCCAACACAAGCATCCTCCAAAAGGGCCTCATAGAAACAGACAACTGGTGCCAGAGCCATGGCCTCAAGCTAAATGCCAAAAAGTGTATAGTCATCCCCTTTGGCGAAAACAAAGTGCCCACAAATTACCACATAGGTGGCAATCCATTAAGTACAGAAGAAGTAATTAGAGACCTGGGGACCCAAGTTGATAGCAATCTCTCATTTGACAACCACGTGGCCAAAGTGGTTAGAAAAACATTTTATATAGCCCACCTAATCATGAAGGGATTCACATCTAGATCAGGGGACATCATCGTGCCTCTTTACTCATCCCTCATCAGGCCCATAATTGAGTACAATGCCCCTTTTGGGATGTACCTTACCAGACACCTGCAGCAACTGGAAAGACCCCAAAAGTACCTCACAAAGAGGATCAGAGGGCTCAAACAGATGCCATATGCTGCCCGGTTAAAGAAACTCCAGCTCTACTCAGTGGCATACTGCCTGTTCAGAGGCGATCTGTGCCTGACGTATAAAGCCATGTCCAACCCAGAATTAATGGACATGCTGCACCTCAGAAAATCCAAATCCCATCGAGCTACGCGCTCTAGAGACTTGAACCTCAGCACTGAAATAAATAGGACATGCTGGAGGGACAGATTCATAACCCAGAGGCTCCCTTCACTCTGGAATAAAATCCCAGTCCAGGTTAGGCAGAGTCCCTCATTGACTCTCTTCAAGAGGAATCTCGATGAGTGGATAGGAGATCGTAGGTTTACTCTGGGTATCACTTCTGTGTCACTGTTAGACAGAGGCACAGTATACTAACCTCGAAAAAGGGCATAGCAAAATAAATTTAAAATGGGTGGCGAAAGCCAAACACATTCTGGCTAGGCTTATAAATGCCCTAGGGCAGATAGCCTAGTATGAACCTATGAACCTATGAACTTGGTGCTGAAAGACCTATAACATGCATTACAATGAGTGAATGTAAAGGGAAAATAGGAAAGCCATAGGAATACATTGCAATAACTACGGTTGTATGCCAGTTAATTCTCTAATTCGAAAAGAAAGTACATACTCCCATGTATCCAGTGTTAGCATTAGGAGATGTGAATAAACCTACGCACAGTGAAGAGTGTACTGGAAGAAGCAACAGTCAGGTTTCAGTACAACATGCATTTCACTAGCTACAACCCAGCTTCAGATATGAGACATATACCAACCTTCTGACTGAGACAACAGTGTCCACAGCAAACAAGCATGGTCCCCACCTTGCAAAGCTGAAAGGGCTATGCCTACCTAACCTATCATTTTATAGCAGTGTCTTGAAATCACAGTGAGAACTGCAATTAACACACAGCAGGCTGTATACAATTACCAAATGTTGTGCACCAATTGGTGCAGAGGCCATCACATGCACATGTGCAGATACCTAGAAAAGCAGCCTGTATCTGCTGTCCACACATGCAATAACATCACTGCACCAACCGGGAGAGAGAGAGAGAGAGAGAGAGAGAGAGAGAGAGAGAGCAAGTGAGAGAGACAGACAGACAGAGACAGACAGACAGATGGATACAAACAGGCAGTAGGAGGAAGACAGTGAAAAGAAAGAATAACACACAGAGGAAACCAAAACCAAAAAAAAAAAAAGAAAAAAAAAAAACAAGAACAATCAACACCTACAACAGACGGAGGTGAGGAATACAAAGATAAGGTATGTAACAGATATGTATTTGATGACATCCAAATGATGTGTCTGACAGGTACTCTGCATACTGTGAACCATCCATATGTGTCCACAGTCTGTATCTATATGTACATGCACATTTGCATAGGGCAAGGGACATACTGCAACTGTTAGTGAAGGCTGGACATATGTATGTTGTTGAAGGCTGCTATGTGCACATTTGTATGTAGGTTGTAGTGTGTGTCTATAGATAGATATATGCATATATAGATATATATAGCTATATAGCAGTATAGCTATATAGAATTATAGATATGTAGATCTATATATAGATATATACATATATACATATATACATGTATAGATAGATATAGATATATGTAGATATATATAGATATGTATATGGATATCTATATATATATATATATATATATATATAGATAGATATATATGGATAAATATGATTAAATATAGATATATACGGATATATATGGATATATATAGATATATATATAGATATGTATGGATATGTATGGATATGTATAGATATGTATATATATATATGTATGTATAGATATGTATATATATATATATATATATATATATATATATATTATATATATATGTATATATATATATATATATATATATATATATATATATATATATATATATATATATATGTATATATATATATCTATATGTGTAGAGAGAGAGAGAGGGAGACATGGGGTCATATGTACTGCAACAGCTGCCTGTCGACCAAGGCATGGACTGAACACTAGTGTGTATACTGCAGTGCCATACCCCATTCCAGAACACTTTACACAGTAACTACCAGATAGGTGTTAGCCTGCCTAACACTGAAGGTGTCAGAAGGGAACATGGGACACAGGTGAACAGTAGGCTCCCCTTTGATAATCACAGTGCAACACTAGTCTTGTAATCTCTCTACATGGTACGTGTTATGTGTCATCTAGGGTAATATAGGTCAGTGTACCCCTCTACTCCTCAAATGCCCCATGTGGTATGTACCTCACATGACAACTACAGCAAGTGGAAAGGCCACAGATATACCCAACAAAGAGTGATACTGCCCTTAAACACATGCCCTATGCAGACTGACTCACAAAACCAGAGCTAGAGTGCGCTGCATACTGCCTACTCAGAGATTACCACTGCCGGACATACAGAGGTATGTCACAGCCATAGCAGTCGGCCAACCACCATGACAACACCTCACAATCCCTCCGGGCTACATGACCTAGTGCCCTAATCCATGTCACTGCACTAAACAGCACATGCTGGAGGTACAGGTTCCTATACACAAATATGCCATACTCTGGACTAAACCATCCAGCACCAATAAACAAGGCTCCTCATCAGTAGATATCATACATACCCCTGATGAATGTTATGGAGATAGGTGATATGCCCTGGGAGTCACCTCTGTGTATCAATTTGATGGGAGCAAGTGAAGTCACATTACATGCGTGTCAAAAGGAAGGGTAGCATATGGCTAGACTGCTCTAGGCCCAGGGCCAATAGCGTATTACATAACTATGACGCAATGCACACGCATACATGTTCTCAGTGCAATACCTGCTATGTGAGGTGTAATGTGTGTGACAATGACTGTGTGCAAGGTCTGTAAAGGTGTGATAGCTTAGTGTGAGGTTGTGTCTGTCATGGTAGTTTGAGTCCTTGGTGTGAGGCCAGAGAAAGATGTGTCAGTTATTGGGATGCAGACATAGTAGGATATCATATGTTGTGATGTAGTTCCTTGTGTACAACTGTGGTGACCCATTGTAGGCTGAAGCAATACATGTATGCTCAGTAAGTGGTACTGCTGGTGAATCCAGCTCACATATGAACTGTTGTACTACCTGAAGCTGTAGTCCTAAACACCACAGTATGGTGTATGTTCACATTCCCTGGTAACACTGTCTTGTGTGTTTCCGGTAGTCGGCACAGATTACATACCTCAGGCATAGGTAGCTGTAAGTAGGGGCACACAGTACTATAAGGTACACAGGTAATGCTCATCTGTGTTGGCATGCATTTGTGTGTTGTATGTATGTCTAATGTGTGTGTAATGATGCCTGTACCATGCCCGCAATCACATGTGTGTTACAGGGTATGTGTGTGTACCTAGCAACATGTATACTCTGTTACAGCAGTATGCCAGCTATATTAACAACTGTGCACATTTGTTTGGTAGGGGTATGGCATCAAAGACTAGGATGGATTACTGTTAATACTGTAAATGCACATTACATTCACTGCATTGGATGGCATATTTCTTTATGCATTAGCTTGATATATACCCCCGGTGCGAGGTTGTGCATCGTATCCCAAACAGTGTGCCAGGTACTGGTGTATACTGGTTTGTTGTATGGAGTGTGGCAGGCACTGTCAGACAGTTGTGGGCTGAGCACTGATATGTGGTATTGAATGTGTGTATCCTGTGATAGACAGACAGATGCGCTAGCCGATTTACAGCATTTATAGCATTTACTGTCTGTTTTTTTCCTTATCTCTGTAATAAAACAAAATAATCTCTTGTTTTCCCACTTTACTGAACTAGAGTAGTCCAGTTTCAGAGTTGCTGATCCCTGGGCTTTGTTTTTAGTTCCTGTTACTGATCCATTGCCTTATTAGGAAGGAGGGAAGTTTCTTTGCTTACCAGTGGGAGTGGGAAGCACTGAGCGGCCTTTTTGTCTGATTTGGTGAAGTTTCAGCCAGAAACTAGTAGTCCATTGGTCGTTTTGGGCCAATTCCTAGCTCCCTTCAGCCCCTGCTATAAAACACGCTAAACTGTACTGCTGATCTAACCAGCATATCCTATAACTGAAAAGTTCATCTCTACTTGATTCCCAAGTAGACTATTCTCTATCTGTAAAGCCTAGCACTTACTCCTACAGTACTTGCACCTTCATAAAGCACTCTTATTATAGATAGTACCCCACCAGCCCAAAACCCACTTCCGCCGGAGTCCTTTGAAAGTTCTTTATCTACTACTTCTAGTATGTCGAGGGATCAGTTGCTAGTGTCCTCTCCAGCTCAACTGGTGAACCTGGGAATATTGAGGCAATGTTACAATTGCCTCATGTACACAGACAATCCTCTCCTTCTCCCACAAAACACAAATACATGCGAGAGATGCAACTATACGGCCAAACTGGAGGCTGAGCTCTCTCAACATAGGACTGGCAAGACCAGACAGGAGGAGAAGGCAACCACACACAATACATACCCAGTCACACATGGTACCATCACAACTTCAAATCATACACATACTCACACAAAGACATACTCGGAGGCTCTGGTCAAAAATTTACCAAAACAGCAGTGGCCACCAAAGCAGACACCCAAACAACTACCACCTCACGACCCAACACATGCAACACATAGACCACACAGTCAGAGTGTCAAACAGTCACAGCCCTTAAGGCCAAACAAAATGCCAGACACACTTGTCATTGGTGATTCCATAGTCAGACACACTGACGTCCCGCTCACCAGAATGAGTAAGGAGAAGGTCACAGTAAGCTGCCTGTCGGGCGCTAGAATCCGCCACATAACGCAAGCACTCAGGTCTCTCAACAGCAGGTACAAGTACGACTCAGTCATTGTCCACGCTGGTGTCAACGACCTGAGACGCACTCCTTGGACTACATGAAAAGGGACGTCGAGGAGCTCTCTGATTATGTAGCCCAGGCAGGTATGACCCTGACCTTGAGCAGTATCCTACCTTCACCTAGAATGATGCTACAATACAGTGATAAGATGATCAGCTTTAATAATTGGCTTAAATTCTGGTGTCATTCAAAGGGGATCCAATGTCTGTCTGCCTGGGATGACATGCTGGACAAGCCACGCTGCTTCGCAAGGGACGGCTTGCACCTGTCACCCCTGGGCTTCCGGATATTGGCAAAGGCTCTTGCCACCCCCATAGTGCCTTTTTAGGCAAGGCTCAAATTCTAAACCTACCACCCTAGAACACCAAAAAGGAAAAAAACTAAGGGTAATGCTGCTAATGCTGCTCAATGCCAGAAGTCTCAATCTCAAGATGCACGCACTCGAGGCCCTTCTCAATATGGAGAACATCGATGTCTGTGCTGTGACAGAAACCTGGTTCAAGGCTCCTGAGAGCACCCCAGCACTAACAGGTTTCACCTCATATCATGCCCGCCCCAAAATCCGGACAACACCAAGAAAGGAGGGGGGGTGTCCATATTCATAAAGGACACCCACACCTCAAGGTTGGTGGCAACGCACGATGCATCGGAGACCATCCAGGTGCATTGCACCATCCAGGTGCAATTAACCATAGGCAAGACTGCTCTGCAATTTGTAGCATGTTACAGGCCACCCTCTCAAACTCAGGAACCTCACATGGCCTTCCTGAAAACATTGGAGGGGATAAATGTATCTCCAAACACCATCATACTAGGTGACTTCAACTACCCTAATATAGACTGGGAACACTACTCAAGCCCGAACACTCTAACCCAAAGATTCCTGGAGTTCATAAACTCAAATGCCATGGAACAACTAGTCACCATCCCCACAAGAGGTGAAAACATACTTGATCTCATCATCACGAACATGGGATCAAAATGTTCAACACCGAAGTATACCCCTCACTGGTGAGATCAGATCATAAACTAATCTCGCTGGAGGTCCTCATCCCCCCACCTGAAACAAAAAGACCACAGTGAAAAACTTCTCAAAAGCCGATTTCACACTTCTAAAAACTAGTGTGGTCTCCTTTAAGGCCCCTGAGCCAGTGGTAAACATTACTCAAACCGCTGAATCACTTACAAATGCCTTCTACCAGCACCTACAGGACTGCATGGATCAGGCAATCCCAAACAAAACTAAGACTCTCTGTACCAAAGGCAAGCGTCCAGTCTGGTGGACCCCAGCCATAAACAAGCTCTACAACAAAAGGAGGAAGCTACTACAAGATAGAGCAAAATCCTTGAAAGGTAAGACACCTTTGATCATTATAAGTAAAAACTAAGAGCTCTCATAAAATCATCCAAGGCAAATTTTGAGAGAAAATCGCCAAGGACTCTAAAGACAATCATAAGGCCTTCTTTAGCTATGTTAGAAACCTAGGAGGAAACTCCCAGATATGCTCAGAATTAGTTCAAAATGATGTGAAAATTACTGAACCTACACACATTGCTAACATACTGGCTGACAGGTTCAGTGCAAACTTCTCCCCCTCCCCAAAAGGAGAGATATCTATTCCAGAGGATTGTAGCCCCCAAACATCTCCAACACCCAGGTGAGAACTGCCCTCACTAAGGCAAAAACACAGCATCCATGGGACCGGATGGTGTCCCGGCTGTGTGCTTCATGAACTCAACGAGGAATTAAACCCACAGTTAGGACAGCTGTTTAATCTTAGCCTCACCTCAGGATACACTCCAAGGAGTGGCGCATGGCGACTGTGGTCCCACTTCATAAGGGCGGTGCCTCCACAGACCCTGGAAATTACCGCCCATTAGCTTGACAAGCCTTATCTGCAAAGCCATGGAGAGGATCATAATGGAACTCATAAATAAAGACATAGGGAACTTGCAGACTTTGGATCCAACCCAGTTTGGCTTTGTCAAAGGCAGATCCTGCCTCTTAAACTTGGTTGACTTTTCGAGACAGTCACCAAAGCCATTGATGAGGAAAGGCAGTCCATACAGCCTACCTCGACCTGGCAAAGGCCTTCACACAATACCCCACTCAGGTATCATCGAAAAACTCATCAGCTTGAATGTAAACCCATACATCACAAGATGGGTTGCAAACTGGCTGCGACAGAACCCACAGGGTCAGAGTTGCTGGAGCCATGTCAGACTCAAAGCCTGTCACAAGTGGTGTCCCACAGGGCTCAGTCCTGGGTCCACTCTTGTTCGGCATCTACTTTTCTGAAGTACAAGCAAACACAGGAGGGTTATGGCTGACAAAGTTTGCAGATGACTGCAAACTGGGCCATAGTCGAAAACACATCTGACACAGATATCCTCCAGAAGGGCCTCACAGAAACGGATAACTGGTGCCAGAGCCATGGCCTGAAGTTAAACGCCAAAAATGCATAGTAATACCCTTCGAAAAACAAGGTTACCCCTAGCTACCATATAGGTGACAATCCACTGAGCACAGAAAAGTCATCAGGGATCTGGGGACCCAAGTTGACAGTAGTCTTTCGTTTGACACTCATGTTGCTAAAGTAGTTAGGAAAACCTTCTATATCGCCCACCTGATCATGAAGGGATTCACATCTAGATCAAGGGAGGTCATCGTCCCCCTGTACTCATCACTCATTAGACCTATGATTGAGTACAATGCCCCGTTCGGAATGTATCTGACCAGACACCTGATGCAGCTTGAAAGGCCCCAAAAGTTCCTCACCAAAAGGATAAAGGGTCTCAAAAATATGTCTTATGCTGCCCGACAGCTTTATTCAGTCTCATACCGCTTGCTCAGAGGTGACCTGTGCCTGACATATAAGGCCATGTCAAACCCAGATTTGATGAATATGCTTCACCTCAAAAAATCTAGATCCCTCAGAACCACAAGGGTGGGAGACTTAAACCTTGACACGGTTATAAATAGAACGTGCTGGAGGGACAGATTCATCACCCAGAGACTCCCTATGCTGTGGAACAAAATCCCGGTACATGTGAGGCAGAGCACCTCGCTGGCCTTGTTCAAGAGGAATCTTGACCAATGGATGGGAGATCGCAGATATACCCCAGGGATTACTTCAGTGTCACTGCTTGACAGAGGCACAGAAAAATGATAGGCATAGTTTTTATTCAAACTAAAGGGGTGGCGAAAGCCACATAACTATGGGCTAGGCTTATAAATGCCCTTGGGCAGATAGCCTAGTATGAACCTATGAACCTATGAACCTATAAGATGCTATATATGGCAGTTAAGTGATATCTGTACTTCATAATGTTGTGTGCCACATGACCTGCTCACACATATCGTTTAATTGTCTTCCAGGGTTATGGCTCATCAACGCAATTCAGTGTATACAGCTGCAGAGGAGCAGGAGATACAGGCCAGCCTGGTGCAGCACTACAACCTGCTCTTTTCCAGGGCCAACCAGCACCAGCATGAACGTACTGCACTGTGGCAGGATCTTGTTTGCCAGGTGAATGACATAGGCATGCATAACCGGACATATGAGCAGGTACGTCATCACTGCAGTGATTTAATTAGACATGTCAGGTGGCCTGCGTCTCATATCCATAGGTAACAGCTTGCCACAGGTGGTGGGTCACCCATACATCCCCCCCTCACCAGAGTGGAGGATCTACTCCTAAGCGTGGTGGCTCCTGGCTTACAGCAGCAACAGCATCATACATATGTTATCATGGAGTCCGGAGCCACCCAGCAGGACGACATGGAGCATGCAGGTAATATGCCTTAGCTGTACACTACCGTTACCAGTATTGGTAGAATATGCTTATGTGAGATGTGTACTGTGTGTTTATCAGTTGTGCTGCCTGTCGTGTGCAATACTGATATTTGGAATAGTATCTCCACACCTGTGTCTATTGACTGTTGTTCCACTGTAGATTAGCACACTCATGTTAGCAATGCCACAGTTGTGGCCACTGACAAACTGTGACATATTCTTGTAGGTCCCTCTGGTGTGACAGCAGGGCAGACAATACATGCTGGTGAGTGTGTTAACGCTTTCATATTGGTACTGAAATGTGCATGTCATAGGTGAGGTGTAGGCCATGTACATGTAACACACCTACACATAATGCATGCTGTCCATGTTTGCTGTGAGACATTAATCATCTCAGTAAAGTCAGGAGCTACCTTAATCACATACAATGCACAGTGCAGCAGACACAATTGTGGCAACACTGTACTGCACCTTGGATATGCATAGTTTCTACAGCTGTACACAACAGAACACATTTATCATATGCAGTACACGGTAACATGCTACATTTGGCATTACCACACACCCGCTGTAAGGTCACACGTCCGTATCCCACATGTCATGCACACACACATGATGTACCTCAGGGGTAGAGGCCTAGCATGGGTCTGTGCAACACTCTGCAACACATAACACAGTCATGTTAGGCAATGCTCCCTATTGGGTACCTCACACACCCATGTACAAGGTGTCTGTGTAATTGCAAACATAGCCATGGCACTGCGGTTCAGGTATAGAATGCTAGGCGGTGGTCTTGCACACATTAGTAGGTGTGAGTGGCCACAGGATGCATGGTGATGATGGCACAGGGTACTACACCATATCCAGTTACGGTGACCACAGTACTAGTCATAGCAGTCATTGCTATGCACCTCAATGTCGTGTGTGTGCAAACATATGCACCTATACACAATATGCATAGCATGTTGTATGTGTGCTTACATATGCCAGTATACACAATATGCACAGCAGTCACCATCCAAACAAAGTGTCACGTATATGTCCTGGAATGCTAGTGGGTGTATAGGTCACCTGACACACATTGGGTATGTGTGGTGTTCATTGTTGCAGGCGTGTAGCATGCCATGCCATGTCTGGCACAGATATATCTGCAAAATGTCCCACACTCACCATATCCACTGTACACTGGCCATGTCGATCATTGGGATACCTTCAAGTCAACATGCACCACTCATCCCATGTGTGTACATAGCATGCATGTGCTACACCCATGCCCACTATTATCTGCTGTGGACACAGACACTGTATCCAGACATAGATATCTATGTGTCACACAGATTATACATGCAGCCATGGCATGTATACTTGCGAGTGATGGTGCACAGAGCATTGTAGAGCTGATAATACCTGCACAGCAATGTTGTGTCCATGTACACATTGTGTTCCAGGGTATAACCAATCACTAAACAACTACACAGTTGCATCAAAGCCATGTATACTGCCATTAAATGGGACATGTACACTTGCACTGTATGGTCTTGTGCAACACATATTCTGCATGCTGACACGTGTGTGGTGACTGTTTACCTTGCGATACTGACACCCACCTTCACCCACTATAGAGTATGTGATGGATTGCTGGTGTGTGCGTGTATGTGCTGTAGTGAGGAGTGTATTAGTATTCATATGTTCATGTGTTCATGTGTGCATGTGTTCATGTGTGCATGTGTGCATGTGTGCATGTGTTCATGTGCGCATGTGTTCATGTGTTAATGTGTGCATGTGCTCATGTGTGCATGTCTTCATGTGTGCATGTCTTCATGTGTGCATGTGTGCATGTGTTCATGTCTGCATGTGTGCATGTGCAGACCGTAAAGTGTTTTTCCTGTCTTCCTCTCACAGGTGCTGAATTAGGGGTGGCCGAATGCAGCAGGGAACCTGAAGCCACTGCCATGGATAGTGCTGCTGATGAGACATGTATTTTGGCACAGGAAGGCTTGACAGGGTCTGTCGTTGGTCCGCCAATTGACAGTACACAGCGTTCAACCCCATCTATGTGCACACTCATACTGTCATAACATCCCTCACCACCAATGGCCATAGGCGAGGGACAGCATACAGTTGGCATTGACCGGGAGAGTGTGGTACCCATGGCACTTGCTTCCCCTCACAGCAGCCATAACTGTATACCTGGAATGGTACCACATAGGAAGAGGTCCAGGGGTTCTCGGGGGAGCACCACTGGTTGTATTGCCCCTGGCAGGTGTGCTCTCGCAGGTCTTATGATGACCAGTATGTTCTGGGCTGTAATGCAGGCTCAGGCACGTATGGAACAGTACACCAGGCAGAGACTTAGGGCGCAGAGGGCACATTACACTGCTATCAATGACAGCATCCATGACCTTGCCGGTGCCATCCAGACTTACACTGAGGTCATTGATAGACGTTGGGGGGAGAAATTAGATGCCCTCCACAATATGTCTGCCATGAGCCAGGACCGTGCGGGACAGTTGCGACGTCGACGTGGACGCATGCCAGCAACAGCAACAGCTGGCAGTGGTCGCGGATGGTCCCTAGTTCACAGCTGCTCCCATACTGGCAGTACCAGCCTCAGCAATGCTGGTGTTGGCCTGTCCATTGACTGTCCCAGTAGACCACATGCACGTGGCTCTGGCCAGTCCCAGCAGGGACATGGGTCCAGTCGTCCCACCTCTGCCTCTGAGGACACTACCCAGTCAGGGTTGGTACCCGATACTGTCCATAGCACCCCTGCCAGGCACAGGTACTGTGTCCATGGCCGGAGACAGTGATCTGGACAGCCTAGCAGGTACAGTCTGTGGCTGTCCCACAAACTACTGTATATGGCAGCCACATGGTGGAGCTGTGTGCATGCAGACACACACACATTAACCAAACAACTAGGGCTCACACATACACACACACATTACATCAACATTGGCCCATGCTGTACTGTTGGCCCTCTCACACACACACACACACACACACACACACACACACACACACACACACACACACACAGATATGTCGGTTGGATGGGTCAATGTCAGGCTCTGGCAAGCAACAAAACACCCTGTGCATATGATGATACCTGTGTCGCCTACTGTCATCTGTAACATTGATGGAGGAACAGGCTAACATGGTGCTGATGCACAGGGTGTCACTAAAGCAGTGTAGCAATATTAGCAAATTGTCAACAGGAAAGTATAATGACATCCTTGAAGGTATATCTCTGCAGACATTATGCATCACAGCTCTGATTGTCAATGTAGCATTGTTTACACCACTGTTAGGTATGAGTATGTATTGTCCACCCATGTGCCACTTGGCTGAAGTGTAATGTGTTGCCAACATGTGTTAGTGAGTGGACAGTATGTGTGTGATGTGTGCAGTTCAGATTACCAAGTGTACATCTGTGAACATGGTGGGTACACACTGTCTGCATGTATGTGCATAGTGGAGGCATGGGACGTGTGGCATACCCTGTTGTACACATTGTTAACATCTCATTGTGTCTTCCATTGGCCAGTATGGATTCTACTACAGTTATGTACTAACATGGGTAGACATGTGTGTATGACATGGGTTGACACTATGCTGTGGTTGATACTGTTAGTATCTGTCAATGGTTTGCGGTCTGGTAGTATATGCAACCTCAACAGCATGACTATAAGCAAGCATTGGATGTTGTCCTGACAGATGACACACAGTCGTAGGGAACTCAGTAATGGGTGAATCCTTCCGGTGCTACACTATAACACTAACCAGTGGTAATGACTGCCACCCATTCCTGTGACCACACCTGTTTGGCATATAGGCCCCGTAGGTACATGCAAACACACTAGGGATGTGTCCATCCAACTCTGTAAATGCATGCATTGGTCTACAATCCATTCCCTGGATGAGACGCATATCCTACACAAGGGTATCATACAGACAGATACCTGTCATCTGATACATGCTGTATAGCAGTAAGCCAACTATGGCATCATCAACCACATGTACCATACTTACCATCCCGTGAGTACCACATAGGTGGTAGGCTCTACATGTATGTTGGGTACCAATGTGTACATACAGCCTCATGTTATGTCATGTGTCCCTTGGTATCCACATATCCATAGGTATTGTGGAGTCCCAAGGTGTATCACATGAGACATTAGAGGCCTGGATGCATATCCACAAGGCAGTTATACACCTATAATGACTGTCCATTATTGGCAGTCGTTGTTGTGTATAAACATGTCTGGAATCTACCCCAGGCATATACCCTCACTCACACCACTCTTATGTAACTGTCATGGGTGTGTGTGGCACAGCTGACCTTGGCCACGGATCACGACAGTGGACGGCCCTGTCACATACATACATATGTGACCTACGATCTGAGAAGCAGCGGCACAACCTGTCAATGGCAACAAATGTATTCATGTAGTATGCAGGCTTCACACCTATGTACTGATTGAGGGGACATGTACACATATATTTTGCCATGCATATACCTGATGTGTGCAATGCACTTACTGCTGTAATCATAATATGTCATACCATAGTAATAGCAAAACTCACACCGCATTGACACACACACACACAGTCAGTGTTTGCAGGATTTAAACCCCTACTTAACTTGGTTATGCTACTAGAGAGTGACGCATTAGCATGGCGTGCTATTTGCTTTACTGGGTGGTTTCCCTTCTCCTGCTATATTTCCAGGATGGTGACATCATCAGTCTTTCCAAAGAGGAATGTACATCTTCTAGTGTGTTTTCCCAGTCTCCAAAAAGGGCACTCCTGTCAAACACAATTGCACACATACACACACAGTCTGCATTTGCAGGATTCAAACCCCTACCTAACTATGTTATGCTACTGGAGAGAGATGCATTAGCACGGCGTGCTATTTGCTTTACTGGGTGGTCTCCCTTCTCCTGCTGTATTTCTAGGATGGTGACATCATCAGTCTTTCCAAAGAGGAATGTACATCTTCTAGTGTGTTTTCCCAGTCTCCAAAAAGGGCACTCCTGTCAAACACAATTGAACACATACACACACCCCTACACACAGTCAGCATTTTCAGGATTTAAATCCCTACCTAACTATGTTATGCTACTAAAGAGAGACGCATTAGCATGGTGCACTATTTGCTTTACTGTGTGGTTTCCCTTCTCCTGCTGTATTTCTAGGATGGTAACATCATCAGACTGGACATGGTAATGTGTGTACACTTTGTTTTATGCCATTCTAGGAATGGTTCATGTGGGTCATCAGGTGTCAACAGCTTGAACAGGAACTCATAATCCTTACCTTGTGTGATTTATCTGTGGACGCATTGACATTCCTTCATATGTCAACACATATTTATGCACAGCTTGTTGGTTTTGTGGGTACTACATGTGTCTGGGATGTTGATAAAGGGCTATTCAAAGTGTATGTGAGACATGTGTAGCTGTGTTCAGTGATGTATGTCCTGGGTGTCTACCTTGCAAACAGTCTAGCATGTTTGGGAAACATGATCCACACATGAACATACCACAGATATTAAGGTTGTGTGTATGTCAGCTTCCAATAGCTCGGTTTATGACTTCAACCATTATGGGCTCCATGGACTTGCAGATCGGACTTCATAGGCGTACTAGACTATACTTCCCATGGTGTGTTGTGCACCAGCACTTGTGTGGAGTGCCATATGTTGCTGTAACACATTCAACGGTTCCACATCCTGTGTAGGGGGGGGAGGCTCAGCTGACTGTTCAGGTGCAGGATCTGTTTCTTCTGTAGTTTATGCATGGCACATATTGGGAATCCATGTAGTCCACTTGATGCCATGGTTTTGGCATTGGGGGTAGCTGATCATCCATTCTACATGTGATATCTCCTGGTATGATGATATGGACTATCGTCAATGGGAGGTGGGTATGTATATATGGGCCTGTCTGTCAGGATGTTTGCATTGTCAGTCAGGTACAGTTGGCCCTGCCTCATGACATATATGTGTGTACATTGCTATATATGACATAGCTGTCGGAGGTGTCATGATTCAGTCTGGACTCCTCAGCTACTCTTTACAGAACACCAACAAACCTGGGCACTAATCCCTGTTATACTCTTTTACACACGTAACACCGTACTGATCCTTTGTGATGTGGCTACAGACTATGTCATCATGATATCCCAGCATGTCCAGGGGTCGGCTTAGTGTGTACTCTCCAGTCCAGCTGGTGAATATTGTGATGTAGACACAATCTCACATCTGCCTCATGTACACAGACAACACTCTCCTCCTCCCGACAGACTCAGATAAATGTGTGGGATGCACCTATGGAGACATACAGGGTGCTGAACTCTCTCGACCCATGACTGGCACAGTCTATCAGGTGGCGAAGGTAACCACACACACCACATATCAGTCTCACATATCCTCTGCCGACAGCACTCAAACCACATTATCACACATACACATACTCGGATGCTGTCAATCAACTCTGCCTAAGCAGCAGAGACCTCCACAGCAGGCACACACACAACTGCTACCACACTACAATACCCACATCTTACTTAGTTCACAATGTCAGTGTGCCACACAGTCACTGCCCTTCGGGCTACACAACACACCTAATACACTTGTGATAGGCGACACTTATTGTCAGACACACTGACGTACCACTCACCAGCCCATACAAGGGATAGTCCCTTTGTGCTGTCTGTCGGGTGCCAGGTTCTGCCACATAATACATGCAGTCAGGTCACTCCAAAGCAAGTATGGGACTGGCACCATCATTGTCCATGCTGGTGCGTAAAACCTCAGACATTACTCCCTGGACCACATGACATGGTACATGGAGGTACACTGTGATCATGTAGCCCAGGCCAGTATGACCCTAACCTTGTCTAGCATCTTACACCCACCACGTATGATGTCACAATATACAGACAAACATATCACGTTTAACAGTTGGCTAACTGACTGGTGTCATTCATAGGTTTATACAGTGTCTGTCAGCCTGTGGTGACATGCTCGACATGCCACGTAGCCTCACTATGGACAGCTTGCACCTGTCACCCTTGGACCTTCCAATGCTGTCTATGGCTCTTGCTACCACCATAGTGCATTTGTTGATCAGGGCTCAAAAGACAAACCCACCTCCATAGACATTACAGGTTGAATGACACTAAGGGTAATGCTGCTTAACACCAGATGTGTTACCCTCATATTGCGGCCACTCAGGACTCTCCTCAGTATGGAGGATAGCAATATCTGTGCTCTAACAGACACCTAGTTCAGGCTCACATTTGCACATCAGCACTACCAGGTTATATTCCATACCATGCTTTCTGACCACAGGACTTGGTACGGACAACACAACTAGGGGGTGTATCCATATACATCACAAATACACACACCTCTGGGTTAGTAGCACTACACTAAGCATCACAGACCATACATATACAACTACCATTGTGCAAAGCTGCCTTTCAGTTTGTTGCCTGCTATAGACCACCCTCCCATACTCAGGAACCACACTCGGCTTTCCTGGGAACAGTGGAGAATATGAAGGTCTCCACAAACACCATTATATTGTGTGACTTCAGATACACAAATATTGACTGTGGATACTACTCAAGCCCCAACACCCTCACCCTACAGTCACTACAATTTGTAAAGTCATATGCTATGGCACAACAGGTCACCACAGCCACAAGGGGGTTTACATATTGGACCTGATCATCACCAACATGGGGACTCTATGTTCCACGCCAATGATATACCCCTCATTGGTAAGGTCAGAACATACATATATCTCACTGGACATACATATACACTCCACACACCCATCCTGGGTAATCCTGGTGAACTTCTCATGAGCCAACGTCTCACTTCACAAAAGCAAGGTGGTATCGTTCAGAGACCCTGAGACAGTGGGGAATACAGCTTCGACTGCTGAATCCTTTACATACATATTCTATGGACACCTAGTGGACTGCATGGATTGTGCTATCCCAAATAACAACAGGACTCACTCCTCCAATGGCAGGAGACCTGTCTGGTAGACCCCAGCCATAAATAAGCTGTACAATGTCAGGAGGAAGCTATTACATGATAGAGCACAATCACAGATGGGGAAAGCATCTGTGATCTGTACTAGCAGTCAGCTACGATCACTCATGTAAGGGCTGCTTCTCATGGACAATTGCACCAGACACATAGGACTATCACAAGGCCTTCTTCACTTATGTCAGGAACCTGGGTGGACACTCACTGATATGCTGTGAGTTACTGCATACTGACTAAACTTACCCTGAACCCACTGGCATAGCCAACATCCTGGTAAACAGGTCCAGTGCAGATGTCTCCCCCCCATCCCCCCTAGGGAGCAACTATCCATCCCAACAGAGTGTAACCTCCCTGACATCACACAGTAACAGGTGAGTGCTGCCCTCCCCAAAGCATACATTACAGCATCAATGGGACCAGATGGTGTCCTGGCCTGCATGTTATACACAAGCTTCATGACAGACATAACCCTCACATTACATCACTGTGCAATATTGGAGTTACTACAGGATATGTACCCACAGAATGGCGTACAGCGACAATGGTCCCACTCCACAGGGTTGGTGCCACAACAGACCACAAACAACATTGCCCTATAAGCCTAACTAGCCTGTTCTGCAAAGCTATGGTGCATATTGTCATGGGACTCTTACACATAGACATCGGGAACCTACGGACACTGTGTCCTACACATGTCAGCATTGTTGTGGGCAGATCTTGCCTCTTTAACATGTTTGTATTCTTTAGACAGTTAACAGGTCCATCAACATAGGGCCAGTTGTACACACAGCCTACCTGAACCTTGCAAAACCCTTCCACACAATTACCCACTGGGCCATTATGCATAGGCTCACCAGCATTGATATGGACACATATGTCACATGTTGGATTGCTACCTGGATCAGGGATAGCACACACATGGTCGGAATTGCTGGTGCCATGTCTGACTATACACCAGTTACACATGGCATCCCACACGGCTTGGTCCTGGGACCTCTCTTGTTCAGTATATATTTGTCTGACGTACAGGCTACCACAGGGGGAATATGGCTGACCTTGTTCGCACTTGACTGCATACTGGGTACCATGATCAACTCTCCAACTGCCACATGCATACTCCAACAGGGTCTCACAGAGATGGATGACTGGTGCCTGAGCCATGGCCTACAGCTACATGCCATTAGTTGCATAGTCATCCCCTTTGGGAATAACAACATGCCCACACATTAACACATAGTTAGTACTCCATTACATATGGTGGGAGTTGTTAGGTGATTGGGGACATGACTTGTTTGTACTGTCACCTTTGACATTCACATTGCCCAAGTGGTTGGATAG
Organism: Protopterus annectens; assembly: GCF_019279795.1. Classification (NCBI taxonomy): domain Eukaryota; kingdom Metazoa; phylum Chordata; order Ceratodontiformes; family Protopteridae; genus Protopterus; species Protopterus annectens. Next base: position 1,957,464,039 of record NC_056743.1, on the reverse strand, counting down.
ACCTTCTATATAAGCCACCTTATCCCATATGGTTTCACATCTAGATCGAGTGAGGTCATTGTGCCCCTATACTCATCACAACCATGCTTGGTTACAATGCCACATTTGGGGTGTACCTTACCCAACCCCTGCAGCAACTGTACTGGCCACAGAGGTTCCTCACCAGGCAGATGTGGGGACTCACACGGATGACCTGCACAGTTTGGATGCAGTAACCCCAGCTCTACTCAGTCACTTACCACCTGCTCGGATATGCCGTGTGCCTGTTGTTTACAGTAATACCCAACCCAGAATTACTGGACATGCTCCACCTCAGGATGTCCAACTCCCTTGTAGCTACACACTCCAGTGACATATACCCAGCACTGATGTTAATAGGACATGCTGGAGGGAAATATTCTTATCCCAGGGCCTCCACTCACTCTGGGTTGTGATCACAGTTACACATAAGCAGAGCCACCCACTGACCACCTACAAGGGACATCTTGATGGCTGTATGGGTGATCGTATGTTTACCCCTGGGATATCTTCTGTGTCCCTGCTAGACAGAGGCACACTAGCCTAAATGTACATGGGCTATCTTGTGTGACCTACTATTCACTGGCACAGTGTAGTAATCTGACAGGGTTGCAAAAGCCAAACGCACTCTGGCTAGGCTGGTACATGCCCTAGGGCAGATAGCCTAGTATCGACCTCTGAAGCTATGCTTATGTTCGGGATGCACAATATTTCTTGCTGATACTGTTTGTAGGTCTTTATCATCTCTGCTTTCCCAGCTTCTATGAACAACTTAGGTATCTGCAGAACATGTTTGATCATGACAGGGTTCCACTATATTATATATGTGTCTGTTGTCATGTAACTGTGTGCACAGGGCAGATTGATGGATAGTGGGAGGTTCCTGGGTTAACACATGCAACTGCCAGACATGTGTGGCCCACTGCTGTACTCAGACATGGCCTAAGTGTGTGAGCATGCCCAGTTCAGGCTTTCCATGTTTTGTTGCCTGACATATGTCTCATTTATTGAAGTGTGTGAGCATGCCCAGTGTAACCTTTCAGTATGTTGAGATCTGACATACACTACATTTGTGGATGTGTGTGAACATGACCAATATTAACATTTATACAGTGTGTGTTGGAGGTCATGTTCTGTTCTTACTGCAGGACTCACCTTTGTGTCATAACTCAACAGGGATTATACTGTGCCTGCAGGGTTTCCATGAGATACTTTGCATTGACTTATCAACATTCCTTCATACTGGTTGACCACTGCAATGCTGTCATGGTTTAGTGGTTCAGTACTTTACCTACAGTGCACAGTATCTTGGGTTCGAGGCTCATCACTGATTTATATTTTCATACTGAACAGACCAGACTGCTTAAGGGCCAGTTAAGCAAATATGAGCATGTTGGCTGTTGTTCAGTTATGCCCTACTTAGACCAGGCTTGTCTAACATTGCTGTATATTCACCAACTTTGCTGGACATTGGCCAATATTACTCGACATTGACCACAGTTGTACTGGTTGGTGTGTGCGATTCTGTTTGCATATACTACATGGTGGTAAATGCTGTTTAGCACTGCCTTAAATTGTTTAACGCATAGCAATCATTCCTCAGGTGGTGCTGCAGGGCTGCCTATGTCGGATGCACATACTACACTCCCTGTACATGTTTGACAGCAGGTATTGTTAACTTAGGCATCTCTTTTACTATATGTGTGAGTCAGAGAGAGGTATCATTTCCAGAGTTCCTACTGAGCCAGTATATGTGCTATGCTTTGCCTCTGTGCCAAGGCCAAAGCATACTGGGCACGCCTCCTTCTGCCTACTGGGGCAGGCTCAGGTTGTTCCTCCTCCGAGTCACGCTCTGCCTGTGATGACCTTGGCAATGGTGGGGGGCTGTTTGGCCCAGGCCTATGCTGGCCCTGCTGCAGCTGTTTTTGCAGGATCATATTATGTAGCATAGCACATACCATGACAATTTGGGTACATGTAGTTGGTGAGTACTGCAAGGCTCCACCAGATGTGTCCAGGCACCGGAACCGTGACTTGAGCAGCCCAAACCCACGCTTGATTACATTTTGTGTTTGTGCGTATGCCTCATTATGGCGTGCCTGTTCAGGTGTGTGTGTGTTTCTGATGGGTGTCATCAGCCACGGCTCCAGTGCATAGCCAGCATCCCCCACTAAGTGACCATGTGGGATGTCCCCATTGGCAAATAGCTGGTACAGCTGCGTCAGATGCTAGATATGGGAATCATGGTAGCTTCCAGGGCAGCCAGCACACACATTCAGTATTATGCCCTGGGTATCACACACGACCTGGCAGTTGACGGAGGGGAAGCCCTTGCAGTTGTAGTAGATCCTACCCCGCTCACCAGCTGGTGCTTTGATGCATATGTGCGTGCAGTCTATTGCACCCACTACCTCAGGGTATTCCGCTATTTGCTGGAAGCGACGCATATTGCTGGCCAATACCTCATGGGAATTGGGGAATATACATGATCACCGACATGTGCTGACATGACATCCAGGAAATGGTGCAGTACCCTGGATGCTGATGCCTGTGATATCCCCATCATATCACCAGTTGGTCTCTGGAAGGTACCTGTTGCTAATATTCTTAGGCCAACACATACCTTGGTTTCCACTGGGATGGGTTCTCCGCTGTTGGTTCTGTGTGTGAGGAGTGGCCTGCACAGCTCAACAATTTGCTGCAGGAGGTCTCTGTTCACTCTATAGCGCTCCACTATCTCCAGCTCATGTAGCCCCTGGTAGGTTACTCTGGGCCTGTACACTCTTCTGTGTCTCCTCACTGTGGGTTGTCCAGCAGCATTTCCATTGTCACCACCCTCAGCAAGTTGCATATGTTGCCTTATGACAGCAATGGCAGCCCCTAACATTTCTTTGTCTCAGTAAAGCTTTCTCAGTTTTCACTTCTATTAGCTTACTGCAGTGTCTCTTATGACAAACATAATGAACTGTTGTTTGCAGAGTTTTAAGTGCTAGGCTGGGCTGGGCTAGTGTACTGCCTGTGTAATTGCCTGATTCTGATTGTTTTCACCTGCTAACTCTGCTAGTACTCCCTGGTAGCTTCCTAGTATCTGTTGTGCTTCCTATTTCCTTTTTATGTTTCCTCAGGGGGTAGCGCCGTGCACACAATCGCAAACACACTCATAGCAGCTCACATGCGTGCACACATGCTTACACGGACTACAAATTGCTTATTCAGGTTACAACGTGCGCATACCAGCGCAAACGTGCTTACAACACTTTAAACTGCCTTATACATGCTTACTCCGGCTTACACGCGTGCACTCACGCTTACACACGCGCACACTGTCTTACTCGGGTTTACAGGTGCGCACACGCGGGCATACACGCTCAGCAAGAAACTTTGGTGTTATTCATGGTGTACACCATCCATTTCTTGACTTTACCTAGCCTACCTGTTGACACACCTCTTTCAATGATGTATAAATGACAGCTGACACATACCACTCTGCTCCAATGAGCTTCCCTTCTTTCATACATACCCCACTCGTAATGTCACTTATCTTCTACTCTGTTACTCCCCTTATCCTACTCCTACACTCCACTGACTGTGCTCATTTGCTATGTAAACCTGTGATTCACTATCCTTATCTTCATTTGCATGGAATTGCCTACTAATGTTTGGTTACATCTCTTAGACTGTGCACCCCCCCCTTAGCAACCTCTACTCGGTGGCCATGTTGACTTCAGCCTGCCATTCCCTTGCATTGTGTATTAACAATTTCTATGATTTCCACGTTTGTGGGTTTAAATTTCTATTTTTATGGTTTTTAGAGTGCAGCCCGTTTGCACGGCGCTGCGCTACGCTTAAACATCGGAAATCGGTGAAAAAAAAAACATTATTTTTATTTTCATATTGCATCAGGAAACATTACCAATGGCTGTATATTTGGCCATTGGCATGCTTCCTCTACTGGATGCAACCTTTATTTGGAGCTGTCACGGCTCCGTTTTGCTATTTGCAGAACGGTACTCAGTTGTCAACTGAGTACATTTCTGCAAATAACACTGCTCTTACTCAGACAGGTACGGGTTTCCTGAATCACAAATCTATCTCATTTGCATGCCTTTCACCTGCAATTGAGGTAATTTGCATGTCCCTGCCCTGTCCGTGTAAGAGCCGTTTTAGGAGCTCTCTTACACGCCCCTACAGGCTGTTCCTGGATCGCTCGTTGGACATGATGGCTGCATGGAGTCTTGCTCTACTCTTAGACTCCATGCAAGCCATCATGAATCTGGCCCAAAGTCATTTCTTAAAGGAAAAGCATTTTTAAATTCCAATAACCTAGTTGTATGATGCGAAAACACATCATATCATAAAAAATACTTGAAATAAAAACTAAATCCAATATGTATTCTATTGCCTGTAAGATCTTAATTTTAATAAATTGGTAATTTAATATAATTCATTTAGCCCTGGGGTATTAGCTGCATTGAAGTGTAATTGCCAATACAGTTATTTCTCTTCTAGCAGTAGTCCTCATAGTCCCTCTCTCACATTAGGTTGGATTTGTTCAAGTATAACAAATTTAAAAATATGATCTGGGCAGTCCATAATATGCTTCTACAAAGTATTTGTGCAACTTTTTTTCTTACTTTCTTACAGTTGTTTATAAATTCTCTCTTTGAACATCCATTCTGTCTTGCCTACATAAAATCCAAGGCAACCCTTATGCAATGCTAAATAGATATTGTAAACTGTTCACCATTCACAACGAACTTGTCACATATTAATAAATGGTGTCAGTAATTGCAATTACCCCACTTAAACATTCCCTGAGTCGAAATATTGGACCTCCTTCTATTTTTATATTTAAACACAGTTTTAAAGGTGATCCCTTTTCTATATACAATAAGGGGTTTTACATCTATTTTTTTTAAGAATGATGTTATCTTTGACAATGGCCCAAGTCTTATTCAAAATCCACTTAATATAATCAGAGGAAAGGTAGTAATAAAACTATGCTTTTAATCAGATCTAAATCCCTCTCTCTCTATATATATGTTCTCAAGCCAGGGCACTGTGGTTGCAGTTGGTACATCACCTTCCTTACCTCCATTAGTTTTTATTTTTAGTTTATAAAAAATGTTCTTTGAAGTACATTCCATCAACTCACATATTACATCAGTCTTTGTCAATCAACACCTTAGTGTCCAATAAAATGTCTCAAAACCAGGCCATACCCAGTCATTGTGGAATCACAGTTTCCAAATAAGCTGTTACTAAAATAAACTCATTGGGAAGAATTATATTGCACAAAATATACAACAATGCTATGGATCTTTTGATATTTGAAGGAACTGATTTAGTACATGTAACAGTATTCCCCCGCAGTAATGATGGGCCTCAGTGGGGGATCACTTGGATCTTTGTGGACTTTACGAATGCCAAATATATAAAGAATCAAAGGATGCTCCATTGAAAGAGAATCAAAACAATTCTTGTTGATTGTAACCTCCACAGATGAATCATTAAACCATGACTGAATAATCCTATATGCAATGCTGAGTTTATTTCCGGAATACATCATAATCTATGAACAGTTAAAACTTTGCCTGTTTTCTTTTGTTAATTCCGTTTGTAAAGATGTTAGTCCCCCACCCCCTTAATCCCTGCTATCCATCTTTAAAAAAAGTATATTGGGAGGGTTAAGGGAGCTGGGAACCTCATTTCAAACATAATTAACAATCCACGTCAGTCTATCTGTCTAGCCATCAGACAGCCTATTGGATACTTATCTGTTTATATAAAAAATAATGCCAGACCACACTCACATAAAATTGAAAAAAATAAATAAACATGGCCATGAGCAGAAGACCCTCTACCTATGTGACTATATGACTGCGATTCTAAACAAGCATATACATTCAGTCCATTGTTCTTCACAATGACTGGTCCTTCAGCACCCGGGAAGTGCTTAATTTAACTAATTTAAATTATTTAGAGCTAACACGGAAACTTGTATTGCCTGATGGCATTTTTTAAAATTGAGAGCTGTTATAAGCAATTCTTCTTTTGTGAGATAATGGAAATTTCTAGTGTTTTGAGTTGCGAGATAATAGAAATTTTTAGTGTTTTGAGATACTGTTTAATAGATGTGAGCTAACATTTGCATCGGCAGCTGCTTGCCTGTGCATTGTTTTAAATTTTGCTGCATTGCTCAACTTTAATCTTTTTTGAGTGGAATTGAGGAACAATGCACATCACACATACTCATTGTTTGTACTGTGTAGTAGTTAGTGTTCGCTTTTTTTATTTTTCTCCCAAGTAACTTATCAAATTGCTGTTTCTGCAGCTGGTTGGTGTTCTTACTGGAGTCTTCATCATTATTTGCTAAAGGCTGAGCATGTTTTCACAGAGCTAGTCCTGGTTGCCTGTAGCTGCACTCTGACCAACTGTGTCCTTGTAATACTCTGTTGTTACTACTGTTACTGTACCCACTGTTACTCTTTCACACTCTTTGTTGTCAACGTAGTCTTGCTTGTTGCTTAAATGTCTTTTAAGTTTATTAACACACGTAAATGTAGTAAGTCACCAAACAAGAAGTAGTACAAACCACAGCAAAGACGGCCAACCACGAAGTATTCTGCACAAAGTCTTTAATAGACGTGACAACAGTAAAAACAACTAGCAGTCAAATTTAAAACAAGCGCTTTCGCCTGGCTGATACCAGGCTTTATCAAGATGTGTATATAAGGAACCCTATCCTATTTATAATACTTGCTGGTCATCTGACCTACACCTAATTAATTAATTAGAGTAAATTTAATAAGTTACTTTCTTAAAGGTGTATCGAAAAAAAAAATATATATATATATGTATGTATGACCTATAAAGTAACCTAATATAACAATACATGCATACTTGTTAACATCTATTAAGATTCAGATAATACATTGTGTACGTATATATATATTAATAATACTATATTGATATCCTAAAGACATATAATAATTCTTAAAAATCTAAAACTTCTAAAATTCTAAAAAACTCTAAAAAACAACTTACTATACTTATAAACCATAAAGTGCAACTGCAGCAAAATGTAATATAAAATGTATACATTATTAATGAAGTTAATAAAAGTTATTTATGAATTATTTATATAATGAATGCATCAAGATATAATATTATGTAAATACAAAAAAGTTTTTATTATATCCTTTGCTATAGTCTGGCCCTTCTGATTTTTAATACACTATTAATGCTAATATTATCATTTAGCCCAGGGGGTTTTGCGGCATTTAACTTTAATTGCCACAACAGTTCCTTATATTCCAATGACGTTTCCCAATCTCCCCCTCTTGGATTCTGAGTTGCTTGTTCTAAAACCATGAATTTTAATTGCATATTTGGACATTTTAAAGAGTGCTTGTAAAAGGCGTTAGTTTCTTTCTCTTTTGCAACATCATATAGATGCTCATAAATTCTTCTTTTCAAAGACCTTTCAGTCTTCCCTATGTAAAAACTTAAACATTGGGTACATATACCAAGGTAAAGTACTCCTTTAGTTGTACAGTTATAGTGTCCTGTTGATTTAACCTTAAAATTCCTTGAAGTTATATGCAAGCTGTTATCATTGATTATATATGAACATTGCTTGCATGCCCCACATTTATATGTATCTAGTCTAGGGGTAGATTGTGTAAAACTATTGTGAAACTGTCTTTCAAATAATCCCTTCAAATTAATATTCCTTCTATTCACAAATTTGGGCCTGTCCGATACTAACTCTTTAATATCTTCTTGTAATGTTAAAACTGGCCAATACCTTGTCACAATTTTTTCAACTTGTGACAAATCCTTACTAAAAGTTTGTATAAATAGATTTTGTGTCTCAAACTGTGCATCTTGTTGAACACGTCTATTTTCATCTGCCATTGTACCTAAGAGCGGGAAATATTTACTTTTTCTATCAGCTGTGACCTCTTCTGCCAACTTGTTAACTAGGTGCATAGGGTAACCTCTTTCTAAAAATAAATCTTTTAAGAAATTCATTTCTTGTATAAATAGTTGTTCTGTACTACACATCCTAGCTGCCCTAATAAATTGGCCTTTCAATATACCTCTCTTCTGATGGAAAGGGTGTCCACTCTCAAAATGCAGATAGGAATTGGAAAAAGTATTTTTCCTATAAATTTTAGATTGAAAGGTACCAGTATGCTGATTATTAGACAGAGAGATATCTAAATAATTCAAAACTTCCTCACTGATATTATATGTAAACTTTAAAAATTGTGTGGAAGAATTAATATAAAGCATAAAATCCATAAATTCATTAAGGTTACCATTCCATAACACACAAATATCGTCCAAAAAATGTTTGTAATGTGTAATAAACTTCGACCAAGGGGTTGAGAATATAAATTTGTTCTCCCAATAGTGAAGTACAATGTTGGCATAGGATGAGGCACATGGAGCACTCGTGGCGACCCCTTTTTTTTGCTTGAACAGCTCTCCATTGAAATATATATAGTTATTTTCAAGTATAATTTCCATAAATTCAACCACCAGTCTAATAGTGTTTGGGCTGAATTCAGATGACACACATAAAACTTCATTAAACCATTCAAGGCCAATAGCATGGGGAATATTTGGAAATAATTCAACAATGTCTATACTGATCATAAAGTTGGTTGCATCATAAAAATTGCTTTGGATACCTTTAAGGAAGTCCCAGGAATCTTTACAAATACATTCTATAGAAAGAACTAGTTGTTTAACAGTTTGATCAATAAACTTCCCAAGTGGTTCAACAATGCTGCCTGCCCCAGCCACAATCGGTCTAAATTTTAAAGGGTCCAAACCTTTGTGCACTTTAGGTATCCCAAAAATCACTGATGTAGTAGGTTTGTTTACGTACAAGTAATTATATAATTTTTCATTAATTGCTCCTTGCATCAGATGGTCATATAATAAATATTTAATTTTTGAATAGGCAATATTAATCTCATTAATTGAGACAATACTATACTGTTCAGTATCTTGTAGCATATTATGCATTTGTGCTTCATAGTTCCAGTTATACATTAATACCACCCCTCCCCCTTTGTCTGGTTTCATAACTCGTATACCTTCCTTCTTTAAAGTATTAATTAGTTGAAATACTTCTGTACTCAAATTTGAAGGTTGAGAAGATATATTTATAGAATATTGATTTCTTAAATCATTTTCGACTAATTCTTCGAAGATCTTTAATGCTGGGTGTGTGGGAGGATTTAGTGTACTGGGTCTTATAAAACTTTCATTTAAATATGTTTGTCCTTTAAAGAAAACATTTAAGTTCAAACATCTAACAAACAATTTTAAATCTAAAATAGTACTAGTTAAATTTAATGGGCGCAATGGAACAAATTGAAATCCTCTAGTGAACAGTATAAAGTGTTCAGATGTTACTAACATGTCAGTATAATTATAAATGCAAAAATTATCTTTCTTCATGACCAAACAGTTAGTCGTAGCAGAATCCAACATAATTCCTCTAATTTCATTATTAATAAATGCATCAGATACCTCTATCTGCGAGGTTTGCCCCAACCCTGTTGCTGGTATGTTGCTCCCTTGCCTCCCGGTCTGCCCTGGGGGTAATAAAAAACCTGATGAGAATTCTTGTTGGTTTTTTGTGCTAAACGCTCACTTCTTCGAGGAATATCCTCTGCTGGGGAAGCTACATTGTCGAAATTATCTAAATCATCCATTCTGTTGTGTACTTGGTTGTTATATAGTCTACCTTTACCTGGTACAGAGAAAGCCAAACCTTCCCTGTACTCTATTAGATCCCGTTCTAACTTTCTAATCTTCCTGTTAACAATTTTACAACAGTGCTGGTCTACTTCCTGAAACACATTATCATAATCCCTTCTAATACTGCCAAAATTATGGTCTTTCACAATAGAGTCATTCAGTACATTCAGTTCGTTTAAAAGGTTATCCGCTTTTGTTTCGTAGTCATTAATCATGAGCTTCAACATATCCAACCCTGTTCTGTTGAATAGTTCAATTAATTCTTTGTGTAGACTAGAACCAGGAACAGCATTGTTGGGGAATTTAAAGAGGCGCAACCCCTTAGGTACGCGTTGCACACGAATACATTCTGCTAAATAATCTATCTCGAGTTGTGTGGATTTAAATGCGTAGAGCTTATCGCTCAAAGCAGAAAATTTGTATTCAGTACTGCTGTTATTAGTGCTAAACTTAGAAGAAGTACCTGGTTTTAATGAAAATTGTCGTTTAGTCCATTTACTGAAATTAAAGTCTCTCATAGATCCATTCTGTCGTTGAACTTGCTGCTTCATGGGCTGCTCACGTACATCGGCATTGACCAATGGGGTTTCACCAGGAACTTCTGTTTGGAACGCCCCATTCAACCTCAATGCTGGTGGTGAACAAGGTTTTATCATTGTTCGTTGTTGTTGATTCCCTGGTAACGGAGCAAGTAAATCCGTAGTATCAGGTAACAGTATGTGACTAAGTTGTGTTAAAATACACATAGCTTGCCTAAATTCCCCTCTCGTCACTGGAACATCGTCAGGGTCCTCACGTAGAATGTTCGGTGTGTTACCGAAATCCGAATGGTCAGTGCCTTCAGCCATGGTACAAAGCCAACACACGGAAATGTAGTAAGTCACCAACCAAGAAGTAGTACAAACCACAGCAAAGACGGCCAACCACGAAGTATTCTGCACAAAGTCTTTAATAGACGTGACAACAGTAAAAACAACTAGCAGTCAAATTTAAAACAAGCGCTTTCACCTGGCTGATACCAGGCTTTATCAAGATGTGTATATAAGGAACCCTATCCTATTTATAATACTTGCTGGTCATCTGACCTACACCTAATTAATTAATTAGAGTAAATTTAATAAGTTACTTTCTTAAAGGTGTATCGAAAAAATATATATGTATATATGTATGTATGACCTATAAAGTAACCTAATATAACAATACATGCATACTTGTTAACATCTATTAAGATTCAGATAATACATTGTGTATGTATATATATTAATAATACTATATTGATATCCTAAAGACATATAATAATTCTTAAAAATCTAAAACTTCTAAAATTCTAAAAAACTCTAAAAAAACAACTTACTATACTTATAAACCATAAAGTGCAACTGCAGCAAAATGTAATATAAAATTTATACATTATTAATGAAGTTAATAAAAGTTATTTATGAATTATTTATATAATGAATGCATCAAGATATAATATTATGTAAATACAAAAAAGTTTTTATTATATCCTTTGCTATAGTCTGGCCCTTCTGATTTTTAATACACTATTAATGCTAATATTATCATTTAGCCCAGGGGGTTTTGCGGCATTTAACTTTAATTGCCACAACAGTTCCTTATATTCCAATGACGTTTCCCAATCTCCCCCTCTTGGATTCTGAGTTGCTTGTTCTAAAACCATGAATTTTAATTGCATATTTGGACATTTTAAAGAGTGCTTGTAAAAGGCGTTAGTTTCTTTCTCTTTCGCAACATCATATAGATGCTCATAAATTCTTCTTTTCAAAGACCTTTCAGTCTTCCCTATGTAAAAACTTAAACATTGGGTACATATACCAAGGTAAACTACTCCTTTAGTTGTACAGTTATAGTGTCCTGTTGATTTAACCTTAAAATTCCTTGAAGTTATATGCAAGCTGTTATCATTGATTATATATGAACATTGCTTGCATGCCCCACATTTATATGTACCTAGTCTAGGGGTAGATTGTGTAAAACTATTGTGAAACTGTCTTTCAAATAATCCCTTCAAATTAACATTCCTTCTATTCACAAATTTGGGTCTGTCCGATACTAACTCTTTAATATCTTCTTGTAATGTTAAAACTGGCCAATACCTTGTCACAATTTTTTCAACTTGTGACGAATCCTTACTAAAAGTTTGTATAAATAGATTTTGTGTCTCAAATTGTGCATCTTGTTGAACACGTCTATTCTCATCTGCCATTGTCCCTAAGAGCGGGAAATATTAAAGACTTTGTGCAGAATACTTCGTGGTTGGCCGTCTTTGCTGTGGTTTGTACTACTTTTAAGTTTGTTACTTACAACTGCCATTGCTGATATTTTGGTTATTGTGACCTCTTGCTCTTAAGATTACTGCAACTTCTAACCTTTTGCATTTAAGATCCTTGCATCTGTTGACCATTGATTCACTATCTAACTACACAGGTGTGCACGTCTATTGCGCATAGACAGTGTAGAAAGTACAAATGCACACAGACAATGAACTAATATTTGACATACATGATACAATCTCTTTGAGTGTAAGTATATGCAAAATGTAGAGGCAGATCCCTCACCAAATGAAGTGGTCTTTGAGCAATGCATATTACTCTCTGCACCTCTATATAAACATGCCAAGCCAACAAATGCTGAGGTTGTCCAAATGCTGCTTCCCACCCTCACATTGACTAAAGTGTCACTAGGCTACTGATTGTAAACTAACACTAAAATCACAAGTACAAACAGAAATTTACTCCATTGTCAGGCATACTGACTCTGTGTTTATGAGGCTGGACAAGGGAAAAGTGACAGTTATCTCTCCAGCACCAGGATCCCTGATGTTATAAGGAAGGGAAATTCCATCCCTTACACCAGCTCAACAACATATGACTTTATGGTAGCTGATATCAGTGGGAATGATTTGAGTACCTTAATCCTGAAGGACATGCAGTGAGACACCTAATCTCTCACAATGCCATGTGTTAAATGCAGGTAAGACAATGGTCCTTTGTGGAATCTTACCCTCAACAAAAATGATGCCTTAATACAGTGTAAAAAAATAATTGACCTTAACAACTGGCTAACTGGTTGATGTCATTCTAGATGAACAAGCATGTGTCAGCATGGAATGAAATGGTTGATAGTCCAGCTTGTGTCTCTACAGATGGCCTGCAACTCTCATTCCAAGATTTCTATGTATTGGCTATAGCACTTGTTGACCCCATAGTGACTTTTTAGGCAGGGTCCAGTTAATGGACAATCCAAACTAGCTGATAGTAATGCAACAACTAACTCAAATTCAAAATCAAATTCAAATTACATAAAGATTGCTCTGCTCAGTGACATAAATCTTCATAAGTTGCTTGACCTTCAAGCTCTGCTGCTCCATGAATTTATCTGACTGCATTGTAATTGAGACTTGGATTAAGTGTGTTCCCTCAATATCTGAGTTCTGCATTATCATATATTCAGACTTGAGGCAAACTAAATAGATACTTGGAGACTGAAAAACTGAGCTTATCAAACTTCAACTAACCCTGAACAAAAAAATTGACAACTACTAACCTGTATTTAATTTCTTCAGGTGTTATATGCTTTGCAATACCATGACAGGAATGGTCTCCATTCCTTATTCAGGGCAAAATTAAAGTTCATGAAATCAGTTTTGGTTCAATCTTTGATGTTTGTCAAAAGTACTTCTTAGCAACAGCAATGTGCCTAGAATTGCCCTTTTCTGTATTTTATATAAGACTACCTGAACTGGTAAAGAAAAACTCCATCCTTAGAAACACCAAACAATTTTATTAAAATAAAATAGGGAATGCATATCTTTCGGGTAAAGACCCTTCCTCAGTGCTAATAAAACACATCACAATAATCCAATGTATATACCTATTACATGTTTAAAATACATGACACGGTCAGCCAATCAGACATTGAAACCAATTCAAATATTAAAACATATAAAGATATCACATTAAAATTAACTGTTAAAAATAAATAAATGTATTAATGGAGTTGCATTTGTGTACTTAATTAAAATAGGTTTAATTATAACCATACATTTTACACCAGATTTTAAATTTGCCTGTAACCTTAGAATCCAGTTATATTCACTAATTTCCAGGATGTTATTAACATTTCCCCCTCTAATATGTTTATATTTGATGTCAGTTGCCTTATATTTAAATTCATGATCAAGACCAGCTTCTAATATGTGTCTTGCCAAGACATTTGTCTGAATATTTCTATGTATAGCAGATTTATGTTCTATTATCAGATATTTTATTCTACGGCTATACTTACCCATGTAAAATGAGAAACATTTTCTACAAGTACCCAAGTAAACCACATTCATAGTATTGCATGTTGCAAGACAGTTAAATTTATATACCCTTTTTGTCACTGGATGTATAAAAGTATTCTCAGAAATGATATCTCCGCAACAGCTACAATTGTAGCATGGGAACTTCCCACATTTGTTAAATGTCTGTTCATTACAATCTAATCTGAAATCTTTATAGCATAACCTTCTTTTAAGATTTTTACAATTCCTATATGAGAACCTAGACCTATCCTTTAATAAACTCTCGAACTCTGGCATAACCCTCAGAATATTCCAATTTTTTTGTATTACTTGCTTTACACCATTAGTTTTTCTATTATATGTTGTCACATACCTGATTGTATTGTCCTGTGAACGTCTATTGTTTTTTAATGTATGTCTACCATTATTCAGTCCCTCATTTCCAGGGTCCATAAAAATGGTCTAACACTATTCCCTCTATTATTAATCACCTCATTTATGGCTCCTTGTATTATTGCACTATCATAACCTCTCTCACGAAATTCCAAGGCTATTTCATCCATTTGCTCCCTACATGTTTCTTCACTGATGTTGAGTCTACTAGCTCCGATTAACTGTGCTTTCCCAGTTCCATTGAGCACATGTGGCTCGTGCGTACTTCACTTATGTGTATACTTATTCTCATGTACTTCTTTCCTATAGATACTGGTATCTATTGCCCCTTCATTTCTAATCAGCCTTACATCCAAATAAGTAACTTGGCTATCAGAACAAGTCATTTTAAATTTCAAAAAATCTGTTGTCCCATCTAGATATTCGACATACTTAATCAAGGTATCATTATCACCTCCCCAAATCAGAAAACAGTCATCAACAAAATGTCAGTAAAGCAATACTTTAAAATTGAATGTATTCTTATCACTAAATATAAATTCACTTTCTCATTGAGTCAATAAAAAATCTGCGTACGTGTTTGCTATGACCGTGTCCATAGCTACCCATGCAATTTGTAAGTAAGGCTGATTTTCAAATAAAAATACATTTTTAGTTAGAACAGTTTCTAATAGTTGACATATATTTTCAATTTCCCTTCCCTGTAAGTATGTATTGGCACATAGGGAGTCTTGTATGGCATTTAGACCATGATCATTTGGAGTCACCATAAATAGTGAATTAATATTAAGAGTGACAAACAGGAAAGCAGTCTCAGAGTTAGTGCTATACCACTCATGGAACTTAGAAAAATCACTTGTGTCCCTTACATAGTTTCCACAGCAAGTCAAATATTCACTCAAAATGGATTGTAAGTACATGGAGATTGGTTCCATGACCCACCCTCTACCTGAGACAATAGGTCTCATTGAAAGGTGGGTCAGGGATTTATGTATTTTTGGTAAACCATATGATACTGGGATTGCCAGACATGGGACATTAAAACAATTAAAAAGGTCGATACAGCTATCATTATCTAACTGCATCGGTCAATACAGATATCCTTATCTAACTGCATCGGTCAATACAAATATCATTATCTAACTGCATCGGTCAATACAGATATCCTTATCTAACTGCATCGGTCAATACAAATATCATTATCTAACTGCATCGGTCAATACAGATATCATTATCTAACTGCATCGGTCAATACAGATATCATTATCTAACTGCATCGGTCAATACAGATATCATTATCTAACTGCATCGGTCAATACAGATATCATTATCTAACTGCATCGGTCAATACAGATATCATTATCTAACTGCATCGGTCAATACAGATATCATTATCTAACTGCATCGGTCAATACAGATATCATTATCTAACTGCATCAGTCAATACAGATATCATTATCTAACTGCATCAGTCAATACAGATATCATTATCTAACTGCATCGGTCAATACAGATATCATTATCTAACTGCATCTCATAAATTAACATGTTTACATCCAAAATATATTTCTTGACATCCAAAAAAATAATTTGACAAAAGCTGCATTCATCTGACAAAAATTCATGCATATACATGACATAATCATTTCTATTCATGAGTACGACAGTGCCCCCTTATCGGCTTCCTTAATGATTGGTTCATTGTTGTGCTCTAAACTTTGCAGTGCTTCTTGTTCATCAGGCATTAAGTTATAATTCTTATGTTTATTTCTGCAGTCATATAAAATTCTTAGCTCTTGCTCACATATGTTGTGGAAGGCAGAAATAATAGGACAACTGTTCTGTATATAACCACTCATTTTTTTACTGCTCTTGTTATCTGCTTTTCTCTTGCCTACCGCCCTACATCTCTAGATATTTCTTTAAATTTACTTGCTGTGCTTATTGCTAATTCCAGTTTATATGCGGACTCTACCGACGCTATCAAATACATTGTACTGAACCTGTGGGACTGCTATCAAAGAACTGGCTACTGTTGTTGCTCTTTACCACATATTATTTTACTGCTATCACATACTTTGCTAGTTAAAAATCTAAAAGACTGCTCTAAGGAATTAGCTAGGATATCCCTACTGACCTAACACAGTTAGCGTTGTGCACGTGGAACGCTCTAAGCATTCTAGTTCCCTGATCCAGATAATTGCACACTTTACTAGGGAGAAACTAGCAGAATAACTGATATTGCTTTGTCTGTATACATATACTACTAGATACCATCTTCATTTAAAGATGCTCGTCGAAGGAATCATTTCATAGGAACCGTAATTAAATAAGGGTTCTATAAACCTACTATGTATTGTTAGGACTCTCGTGCTTACTAAACAAAGTTAGCGCTGTGCACATGGAACGCTATAAGTGTTCCAGCACCCCTGGTTTTTTTACTTTTCCACTTTATTAGGAGGAAACCATACTATCATTGAACTTTTTATATTAAATTCAACATCTAACACATAATCTTCCTAGCCTGGATCACCCTCAGTATTTCGTCCTTTTCTATATATGTTTTGTATCTC
The DNA here is from genome assembly GCF_019279795.1 of Protopterus annectens. NCBI lineage: Eukaryota > Metazoa > Chordata > Ceratodontiformes > Protopteridae > Protopterus > Protopterus annectens. The sequence continues at coordinate 1,957,446,963 of NC_056743.1, read as the reverse complement.
TTCTGGTCGTATCAGAATACTTCTCACTAAATAAAACGGACCTCCTTCCTGGCTTATATATTGCTAAGGCTGGTCTTATTTGAAAAGTAGAGGTGGCTTATCTATATCATAATCATAATTTCTCTGATTGCCGTTGTAGCAACTTTTGTATTAAGTGCTACTTCAGATTATATCATCATAGTACAGTACCTTAGATATACCCTAAAATAGCACTCTAGAATCTCTCCCAGGGAATTAAGTATAACTTCTTCATGGGCTACTTCCATAGTGTCTGATAATACTATGCTCTTGCATATATAGATTGATCAATGCATGTGGGCTGCTGTATGACTTAACACTGCCTTACACTGCTAAAATACATTTTCAGATATAGACCACATTAGATAACACCCTAACTAACATCGCTGTGTTGAGACAAACCGCCTGATAAGTGTAGCTAAAACAACACTTTACAACTTTGCAAAATGTACGGATTTTAGTAGAGATTTTGGTACCATACAGTATTTGTGTTATTTATGTACTCTCTATATGTTTAAATCAAATGAAGTTCTTCTCTGTCTAAATGTTTTAGAACAATCTAAAGTATTTGAATGTTTTTTTGTATCAAATCTATGTAATTGTGGCTGTATACCTGTTTTTCTTTTGACTACAGCTCCTAGTATTATCTACTTCACCACCTTCTCTCTTCCTACTTTTTATCAGCCTGGTGAACCTGTACTTTCAGAACCTAAATACCTGAAAAACCCCTCCTGGAAAGTCTTTGGAAATTAGTCTGGACTCTGAAATTATCCACCTGCTCCCTAAGGGCCAGCCTTTTTTAAAGATAGTAAAAGTATGTACTGTTCTTAATACCAGACATTTTTATCAATACTTTTGGTATAAGAGCCTGATACGCTAGGCAGGTTTCCCACTCAAGATAGCCAGCAGCCTATAACCCCCCCAACTATATTTTTCTGTGCTTTTAACCAACACCCCTAGACAGCCTCTACTCACCTGTGTGTATTAGGTCTCCCAACTCCCCCTCGCCTGTAGCCTGACCCCCCTTTTACGAGGGATTTGTGGCAATCAACTTACTGGCCACTAGCTGGCACCTTACCTCCACCGTTCTGTATCTCAACCACAAATATCTCTCTACTTGACCTACTATCCCTATTTTTTCGCTCTGTTTTTTCTTCAGCTTTATCCCTTCTTACATATTTTTCTGTATCTCTCTACCCTCATACCTGAGTAAACTAACTAAACTCTACTTCTCTTACAACTTACTTCTGCTTCCTCTCACTTTCACACTTACCTGCAGTTTACTCCCATTATTCTGATTGTCTTCCTTGCTTGTCCACTCTCTTGTCTCTACCCACTCCATTCGCCCTCCGGGCTCACTCCGCTCCCCTACCCTGCCCCCAATTCTCACCCGCCCCCAGTGCTCCTACATTTATAGCTCCCATGACCACACCCCTATCTTAACTACCCAATCAGATAAGTACCTATCATACAATCACGCAACCTCTTCTACTGAACATCACACTCACTAATTAACTAACCCACCTCCTACCTTTTTACTTAACCTAAACGACTTCTCCTTTGTTAGATCTACAACCTACCTTCTCCTCCTTTTGTAACTCCCCACCTTTAAAATGGGCACAACATCTATCCCCTCACAACTAAAACCATGTATCTGCTTATCCTTTCTTTCCTGCCTTGTTACTACTTACCTCTTAACTTTTTATGAATACCCACTTTACTCTACTCTTCCTTTTTTATCTAAATATACCTCTACACCTATATCAACTCTCTCTCCTACCTTCTCCAATCTCACTACTCAACCCAATTACCTAATAGCCAAATACCACAGACTAGCACATTTCAAGTTAAGCAAACCAAAATCCAGGAAACTTATAGACACCTTTCAAAAACTTCTCCAGTCAAAGGACATTAAATTCCTCCACTTACTGTTGGACGGAGATATTAATCCTAACCCTGGGCCACATCATACCAATTCCAATACCTATAAGAAACAAGACAAAGCCACTTCTCTATCATCCACCAAACCTACCAACTCTCTCTCTATTGCCCATCTCAATATACAAAGTATTTGTAACAAAACTACTCAAGTTCATGCCCTTCTAGAAACCCATCATTTCGATATCTTATGCTTAACTGAAACATGGCTAAAGCCTACCATCAAAGACAATGAAATCACCCCACCTGGGTATAACATCATTAGACTAGATCGTACTACAAAAAAGGGTGGAGGGGTAGCAATTCTCTATAAAGCACATATGCAAATTAGTATTATAGACCAGACTCTTAGCCCTGATAATCATGCTGAAATTATCAGCTCTAAACTTCAAATCAACAGTACTAAAGCCTTAAATATCATATGTGTTTACCTTCCCCCAGGGAATAACATTAACACACTCAAATGCACCCTTAGCTCACTCTCCAACTACCTCCCTCAAGAAACATTAGTCCTAGGTGATTTCATCATTGACTGGTTTTCCTGTAATAGTACAAACCCTACCTCCCATATAAACCTGTATGGCTTCACACAACTTATAAACAGTCCTACCAGAACTAATAAAACCAACAATAACAAAACCATCTTAGACTGGATTCTTACAAATACTCCTCAACAAACCTACCAATCAGGTACTCTCCCTGATGATCTCAGTGACCACTCACTTACTTATATCATTAGGCATAAAACCAACCTAATTTTACCTACCAAATACAGAACACTACGTTTAAAAAAGCATTTTAACTCTGAAGAATTTCTAGATGAATTACTACAATGTAACTGGTGTCCACTAAAATATCTCCCTCTTAATGAAGCAGTAGAATATTTTCATTCGACATTCTTATCTATCCTGGATCATTATGCCCCAAGTCGCACTATTAGAACCAAAGCTAAAGCAGAACCCTGGCTGACCAACAATACTAGGCAAAAAATCATCCTCAGAAACAAATCTTGGGCTAAATGGCGTACCACTAAGAATCTAACTGACCACCAAAACTTCAAAGAACTTAGAAACAGTACAAAAAAAGTCATCCTAATAGACAAAAAGAACTATTACCTTCTATTACAACAAACCTCCAAAAAGGAACCCAAAAAATTCTGGACCAGAATTAATAACCTTTTATCCCCAGGCCAGTCTATCACACCTAACCCCCAGGACTGTAACCCAGAGAATCCCACACAAACAGCTAACGACTTTAATTCATTCTTCACTAATACTATCCAAACTCTAGCTAGTCACCTATCTCCTGACACCTCTAAGCTACTCTTACCTACTCTAAATCTACCTCCTTCCTTTCACTTACAACCTGTATCTACCTCCTATATCTTATCACTGCTCCAAAAACTAAAACCTACTACTCCTTCTGCAGACGAACTTCCTGCAGAATTCTTGCAAATAGGAGCCAAACCTATTGCATATCCCATTTCTATTCTGATAAATAGATCCTTAAAGGAAGGTATTTTCCCCTCTATTTGGAAGATATCGCACATCATCCCACTTCACAAAGGAGATAAGTCTAATGACTTCTCTAACTTTCGTCCTATAGCACTCCTATCACCCATAGCTAAAATCATGGAAAAATGTATCCATAAGCAACTTCTTAACCACCTTCTGCATAATAACCTACTTGCGAACTGTCAGCATGGATTTAGACCTTCCCACAGTACTACCACAGCTCTACTCTCCTTTACCAACTCCATCAACTATAACCGTAACAATAATAACCTATCATCCTCTATCTTCATTGACTTATCTAAAGCTTTCGACATGGTAAACCATAAACTTCTTTTGCACATACTAAAATCTCTCTCACTTGATCCTCCCTCCTTAACTTGGTTTACAACTTACCTAGAAAACCACCAACAGGCAGTTCTCTGGAAAAATGCACTGTCCAATCTCCTCCCTATCTCTCTAGGTGTACCTCAAGACTCTATTTTAGGCCCCCTGCTATTTTCCATCTTTATTAATGACCTCCAATTAGCTATCCCATATACTACCTGCATACACTATGCAGACGATTCTACTATTATCTGCACCGCTAATTCACAAACTGAACTACAGTCAATCACTCAAAAAGCTTTTACAACTGTTGAACAATGGTTCTCTGATTGTTGCCTACTACTTAATCCCAAAAAAACTAAATTGCTATTGTTCTCACCTTCCCGCAGATCTACCCCACTAAACTTCACTCTTTCTTCCACTGATAGCACTCTCATCTCTCCAGATTCAACTACTAAACTATTAGGTATAACTATTGACAATAACCTCAGCCTCGAGACTCACATCAATAACACAATAAAATCAATTAATAGAAAAATCAGATCCCTTTATAGAATCAAACCCTTCCTTTCACCCGAAGCAAGTACCACCTTAGCCAGATCGCACCTTATCTCTACACTTCTATATGCCTCCCCCATATACACGAATCTTTCCAAAAACAACCTCAAGAAACTAGCAACATCTTACCATAATATTGCTTGATTTGCAACAGGATCCCCATTTAAAACTCACCACTGCCTGAACCTAAGAAAACTAGGTTGGCTTGAACACGAGAACCAACTCATACTTCAACAGTTCTTAATAGCTCACAAGATCCTATACCAACCAACTCAAACACCTGTACTCTCTAGCCTCATTTCACCATACAATAACCTGAAACATCTACGTTCTTCCAACAAACTACTGATTAATATAACCAAACCCAATAACTCTGCAGGTAATTGTCTTTTTTCCAACTCAGTTGGCAAAATGTGGAACAAACTACCCTCTGAAATCCTGTCTTTGTCCTCTCTTCCACTTTTCAAAAGACAGCTGAAAATTCATCTCAATAAACACTGGCTTTGCTCCTGCACCAACCCAGATTAACTCTTTTTTTTACCTCCCTATCCTTTCTTCTTCCAAAATTCCTACAATATCTGCTCCCTACAGCCTTGATAGCTCTCCCTTTATGACATTTATACAGTCTTATGTAATTCTCTTTGACAAAAAAAAAAAAATTACATTTTTCTTTTTTTAAGACATTTGTTTATTATAATTTGTTTTTGCCATGACTATTTTATGTATTACGTGTATTAACTTGCCCTGATTTAAAGCCTTAGTATTTGCATTGTCTATCTTTGTTTAATGTGTTTAATTTCTGGAGCTTTTCTCCCTGGGCCTCTACTGAAAATGGACATATATCCCGCTAGACTAGCCCGGTCAACAAATGTAAAATAAAAAAAAAATAATAAAATAAAAATAATAATAAATCTGATGTCAGTGCATTCTTAAAAATTAATTTAAGATTTAAATTTCTAGTAAAGGCTTTAAGTCTGTAAGTGCTTTGGTTATGCTATTGACCCCAATAGGAATAGATTGAAGTCCTTTCCCTAGGAGTCTAATATCCGCTGGAGTTAAGACATAGTTAGATAAATTTACTATACCTTCAGAATTCTGTTTCACTATTTGTAGCAAGTGGACTTGTGGGCATCTGTGAGCCACTGTACTTTCTTTTTTGATCCTTTTTCGGTAATTCTTTGAGACAAACGCCCTCTCGGCTAGGTACGTGGCCATGGCTCTATCTTGTCCGGTAAGGTCAGATAAATTGGATTCGTAACTTGTAAAAAAGCTTCCATTCTTTGAGCATTCTCATTCATATTCACTGGTCAGTATTAGCACTGAGGAAGGTTCTTTGCCCAAAAGCTTTGCATTCCCTGTTTTGTTTTAATAAAAATGTTTGGCGTTTCTACGGACGGAGTTTTAACTTTATTTGTTCTGCTCTTTTCCTCATTGCTGGTCTTCCTTTGATTACGTTTACTGGTAACATCCTTAAATATGCTTTGACATTCCCTTTTCTTAGCTGTATTGCTCCTACTACTACTGGATCTGTGCATCCTTATTCCAAATTAGTTTAAGTTTTGCTTTCATGTCTTGATATTTTATAACTTTTCGTCTTTCATTCATAAAATACTATCGTTGCTGAGGGGGTAGCAGTTTTGATAATCACTGCTGCTATTGTCTTTTTTTTTTTCTTGAACTTCAATATCTGGTGTCCTAACTGATACTCATACCTCAAAAGTTGTGCATGCCCAGAAATATTTACACTTAATAAACAAAACTCAGTGGACAGATAGTGTGCTAAACAGAGTTCAGAGTATTCTGGACCTGGTTCTAACAGTCCCTACATGCCTACATGTATCACCACTTTAAAGGAAAACTCCACTTTAGAACTTTTAAAAAAATCAATTTTTTCATGCTGCCTTTATTTTCTGAGCTATTGTAACACCTCAAAATCACTCTGCTGCTTATAAAATTTTAATGCTTTCTGCAAAATGGCTGTCAATGGGGCTTGACACAACAATATGATTTTGTATTTCTTCAAGCCTTTCTCTTTCTGACAATCCATTTCAAGTCTGCTTTATGTGACTCATGTTAGACATAAGGAAGTAGTTTTGTATTCCAATGCCATTAATATATAATGGGTTTAGTGTCAGTCACTGTTATCTTATATACCTTCTGTAACAGGACTGATTCTTTTATTTCTTGAATGGTCCTCATTTGTGTGTGTCTCAGAGCTTGTTTTACACTATACTAAGGAGTTATACAGCTGCAACCAAAAAGTAGCTAAACTGCAGGACTTTGCTCAAAGTATCTTTTTGTAGTCCAAGATGAATCAGTCCCCTCCCCCCACACTTTACCCTCAGGTGTCAAACCCATCACTGCTCTGAGGGATCCTTGCAGTTTCATACATACATGACAGCTGCTACTGGAAAGAAAGGATTTGAAAGTTAGATCTGTTCCCCAGTGTCAGCAGTGCAAAGACTATTATTTTTATTCTTTCATTTATTTATATAGCTAGATAGTTATAGCACTTCAGATTCCCACTTCCTAACATTTTAATGAAAGGGCACATAGCACATGTAAACTAAAGTAAATTCAGTTGTATGTCATGGCTGTTGTTGACTAGAAAATGCTCACATACTCTGCTTGTATAAGGACTAACTCAAAGTCAGTAGAAGTCGCTTCCAAGGATATGTGCACCAGCTATGCAACTTCTTCTGTAAAGATGTCGCAAGAAAGCATAAAAGATCTTATAAACAGTATCAGTATACCTAGTTGATGAGAAGCTCTGATTTGGGCAGTTTTGTTCGATTGTGATGGGAGGGTATGAAAACGGTAAATATGTCAATGCTTTACAAAAATTAGAAGAAAAATATTTTCTGTCTTTTCTGTAAATGTCACAGACATCTTTGATGCCACACTTAATTCATCTTAAAATATAAAGTAGTATAAACAACAAACATTTAAAGTTTAAAGTTAAGCATTTCAATACTGTGATGCTGCTTATGCAAATTTGTCAAAAGAGGTCACACCTGCCTTTGAACCAATGACTAATCTAATTGCTCTGTTTTGCTATGAAAGGCATAGCTACAATGGAAGCAGTTGTGAATCAGTGTTAAGTTCTCTTCATCTCTGTAATAAAGACAGTTTGAAACAGTTTCACACTGCTCTGTCTTTTTTACAGCAGCTACTGAGCTCCTGGCATCAGCAGGACTAATTACCCATATAAGATTGTCAGCTTTACCTGATTACATATTCCTCTGTGTTTGTGGTATGTCATACAGGTACAGACAAATTCCTCTGCAAATTATCTGAAAAGTTAAACTTAAACAAAAGTGGATGGTCTTTCCCTTCCTTTGATTCCAAAGTAAGGAAATGAACATTTTATAAAGTACAAGCAGGCTCCTGGTACCTGAACAATACTGGAACCATACTGTAGGAAGAAAAGAATCCTAAGAGCTGAGCTAAACTGTAAGAAAAGCTGGAGTTTTCCTTTAATTACTCCATCCCAAACTTTAACTTTCTCTATCAAAACCATTGCAATCCCTGCTGCCAACAATTTTGAATTCAAGGACTTCAAATAAACAAACCTTATTAAACTTTATATCCAATTATCAAATTTCACTTACAACATTGCAAGTCCTAACTACAAGACAGCTGCTATTTATATAAATGAGTTAATACTCATATAACTGTTTTGACTTGACCATAACTACTAGCACAAAGTATAATGGAATGTTTAAAAATAAACTACAATGATGTCCACTAGTATAAAGAAACTGTATAACAAAAAAAAAATGAAATCATAAATTAGGTCTAACACTTCTCAAGTCAAAGATCACATTAAAACTATTAGAAATTAAAAAATCTACTATAAGGGCTAGCAAGGGCAAGTTGTAAACTTAAATTAGCCTCTAAAACAAATAATAATCATTAGTTCTTCTTTAGCAATAGTATTTAAGTAAAAACCAACACCCAGTAGTGTGTTTGCTACTGGAAGTAATCCATAATGACATCACCCACTCTGATCCATCTGATGCAGCAAATATACTAGCAGACAAATTTAGTATAAACTGTATCCCAGAGAAAATTATTCTTTCTCTCTCATCTCCTATATCTCCTACACCTCCCAACATCACAACAGATTATGCAAGGAAGGTACTTTCTAAGACCAAAAATACTCTGTTTATGGGACTGTAGAATTTACCTGTATGCCTTTCTAACTGTGTTAAACGTGACCTTGTCGAACCTCTCCCTCTGCTATTTAATATATAACTACATACTGGAAATGTCCTCAAAGTATGCTGAACTGCATTGGTGATGCCCCTGTATAAGGATGGCCCTACCACAAACCTCAGGAACTACTGACCCAATACATTGACTAGTCTGATTTTCAAAGCCATGGAATTCATCATAATTGACTTTAATAATTATATCAAAAAACGTTTTAGGACAGACTCAGTACTAGAACCCACTTTTCAGAATATACTTCTCCAATATTCTGACCAGAAATCAGGACCTTTGGATAACTAAGTTTGTGTATGATTGGAGTCTCAGTGCTATTATCAACTCCTCCTTTGATACCATCTCATTACAGTAGGAACTTACTTTTGTAAACAAGCACTATACTTAAAAAGGGCCAAAACAAAATCCAAAGAAGTGTAGCATTGCCTAATTTGGGAACCAGCTCTTTCTATCAAAATACAGCATTACCAATACCCCTATCCAAAATTATAATAGAGTCAAGGATCTGGGAATATGGGTTGTTAATTCCTGAACATTTGACCATCATGTACCTACAGTAGTCAGAAAATCTGCAAGACCACAAGTAGAATAACTGAACAAAACAACTGGCCACAAAACAGCACACAGGTTTATTCACCTCTCGCACCTTGGGTTTCACCTTCTAGGAGTAATTAATTCATCCACATAAAGCAATATATATATATATATATATATATATATATATATATATATATATATATATATATATATACACACACACACACACAAGATCTTAAAATAGACAATTGTATAACAAGACAAAATCATTCAATTAGGCAATTAACGAATTAATTAAATACTTCTAATTACATTCACTGTTAAGCCCACATGGACTCAGAGTATTATATTTTAAAATATACAAGGCTTCCTTATATAATAACTTATCCTTAATAGTTATGTTTTCTCCCTGTCATACAACTATTTGTTTTAAAATACTACCTTGGAACAGAGTAAAATTCCGTCCCCCAAGGTCATTTTTAAAATGCATTGCTATTGGACTTTCTACACATTCTTTTATAATGCCCCTAATGTGTTCTTGAACTCTAGGTTTGATTGCTGGTTGATAGGTCTCAACCAATTAGGGACAAATCTCAACAAAATCAGGGACAAATCCAGAAATAATCAGGGTCAGTCAGGGACAATTTTAAAATGTAAGTACTATTAACCTGAGACATTAACAGAATAAGAGAATATGAATTAATGTACAGTTTCTGAAGTAAAATAAGTCTATAACCCTAATTACTTTCATAATTTACTAAGTGGAATTCACCACCTTTTCTTAAAAAGACACCAGTTTTAGGAGGGATTAGGAGGGACAGAGCCAAAATCTGAGTCAAATTCAGGGACAGTTGAGAGATAGGCGTTGAGTCTCTCCCACATAAAACAAATCACAAGGGCATTTCAAAACATAAATAACCCTGTCTGTCTTACAAGTAAATCTATTAACTGTCATAAATTTAACATTTTTAATTTTAGAAAAAACACGTAACAACTTGATTACATACTATTTTCCACATTGAAAAGTGCCTATTTGTAAAAGACAAATTCCTAGAAATATGAGGAATAGGCTAAACAAAATTACCATGTATCAGCATGTCTCATAGATTCCTACCTCTTTTAATCTGTTAGACAAAATAGTATTTTTTAGTAACACTGGCCAATAATATTTTAAAAGACATGCCCCAGGATTTACTAATCTTCCGTGTAAGACTAGATTAGTCTTACACTGAAGCGCCAGTCTAAGAGTATGATGGCATCGCGCCATGCATATTAATGAGGGCGTGTGCCTCAACTCTAAAGCTTACATGGAGCGTGGGCGAGTGTAGAGGGCGTGTCGGAGTGTTAAGCAGTTCAAAAATCCACTCCCCTGCAATGAAGAAACGCCGCAATGTCAAGTTACATGAGCGAGTCCGCTCACATGTGCACAATGTAACACTACACTCCCCCATATGTTAAACAACTGACAAAATTAAAAATAGAAAGATTTCTTAATTTTTTTTATTTCATCCGATATAGCTGCCCGTATTTGCACATGTTTGCATGGGTTTGCCCATTGCTTAGCTACAGTTAGCAGCTTAGACACCAGAAGAGGATAATAAGAAAAATATATGCAAATTAAGCAAAATAGCGATAGTGTAGTGGTTAGAGCCTTCGCACAAAGAGGAGGTATTCCCGGTTTGAGTCCCACTACTGCACGTTCCATTTTATGTTGGAAGTCTGTATATAAAAATATTTCCTGACATTTTTTATGTATAAGTTTTGTAAAAAGCATTGAAAAGTTAAATGTAGTAGTGAACGAATTATATATATATATGAAGGTGAAATGGTTATGCATTCTGAGGCATGAGTACCCTATCTTAAGCAATATAAAGTACTGCTAAGCGCATTTTACCAGTATTGAGCATATTTAAATCCAATTGCTCGTAGCTGCGCAACGCGTTAACCAGCACAATGTCTTTGTGCGTAGCTGCGCACCGTGCTAACAAGTGCAATCACAACGTGTTTCACGTAGCTGCGCACCGCTCTAACCAGCGCAATGTCGGGCAACGTCGAGCAATGTTGGGTAAAGTCGGGCAAAGTTGAGCAAAGTCTGTTAAACATGACCACACCTCCTTTACTGTACCTTAACCAGTCAGGTCTGTCCAGTAGGAAAATAAAAAGCAGTGACGGGGCTCAAACTCAGGATACTGAGCACTATAGTCACAGTACTTAACCACTAAGCCATGACAGAATTTCATAAACATGCACTTTCAACAGACACATATCTATCAAAGGAATTTTAAACATTGCCAACATCAGCTAAGCAGGTGTGCCTACAGCTGGGAGTTTTTTCAAAACTGGCCAATCACAAATAAGTGCGGGAAATGAGACATATTTAAGCTCCACAGGCAGGAATACTTGCTATAACTGGTTGTAGCTTCCTTCTGCAGTCAGCATGGCTGGTGTTGGGGAAGGCACTCGATTTAGAGCACAACGCTGGGGCATTGAGGAGTCCAACGTAATGGTTTGGCTCCTTGTACACAATCATGAGGAAAGACTCCTGCCGGGCCAGTACCAGGGTACCCAATATAAAACAGAGGCCTGGAACAGTCTTGCTCATGATCTCACCAGTGCCACTGGTGTTCCACGGACTGGTGAGCAGGTCAGGCACCATTATTCTGACCTGAAGCGATGTAGAGAGGATCAACTGGACCAGTGGATCCAGGAATCCCGTGCGATGCCTAATGCCCCAGTACTGAGTAAGTAGCTATTGTATTAAGTAGTTAAGAATTGCTATGCTTGTCTATACTATGGATAGGTATGTCTCAATATCACTGCATTTACTTCACAGCTGCAGGTGTCCGGGCTATGAATCAGCAAGCCCATGAAGATAGGCTGCAAAGGCTGCATCATCAGGCAGGTTAGTAATTATTCTGCATGTACTGTTATATAAAATAAATGAGAGAGCCTTCAAAAAGTGTTTTAACCCAATAAATAAAGGTGTAATAATCATTTAATAAATGTATAATTCCTGGAGTGCGTCTGTGTCATTTTCTTTGATATGTTAAGCTAGGCTGCAAAGGCTGCATCATCAGGCAGGTTAGTAATTATTCTGCATGTACTGTTATATAAGATAAATGAGAGAGCCTTCAAAAAGTGTTTTAACCCAATAAATAAAGGTGTAATAATCCTTTAATAAATGTATGATTCATGGAGTGCGTCTGTGTCATTTTCTTTGATATGTTGTTGTACTATTGCATTCTACAAATAGTAGTGTTGTATTAAGCAGTGTCAACCCACACTTGGGTAGGCCCATATAACATGGATGAAGGGAATGCCAGTAGCTTTTATGCATATTTACAGCCCTCAACTGTTGGTTCATGCCCAGCATGTACAGGTTAATCTGGCACATGAGTAGCTTGGTATTGTGTTCCCCAGAAATGTCAGTGTGCTGCCAGAAATGTAGGGAGCTGTTAACATATAACTGATACTTTCACCTGAACATATCTAGATAAGTATATGAAAGTAGAGCTGTCAGTGTACCATCTTAGCAGCAGTGTGTGTGTGTGTGAGCAACTCTCAAAATATGCAGCAGTAACATCTGCATCTTGGATAGTTTGTATGTATGATACAGCTCATGTATATAATGATCTAACAAAACCCAATTGCATAATATAAGGACATTGGGTAGTGTAATAATACATGTAAGGGACATATAACTGCAGTTAATAGGAATGTAGTGAAAACTAGAAGGATATATAAGTTGTTATCTTTTTCCACCCTACTGTATGTGCATAAAAAATGCACTTTCACACCTCATTCTGTATGTCTAATCTCAAAATATTTGTTGGAACATATGTCCTATTGGTTTATAAATATTTGCATTTATTTCTATGTATGTGCCCTGTTAAAATACCACAATATTGGTGGCCTGTTGCCATCAATTCAACCTGCACGCTGTTGTAATGTCCACTATTTTTCTATATATGCATGTGTTATGCTTGCTTTTCAATTGTAGAAAATCTGGTGTGTTGGGTTAATGGGAATACTTCTGCATGCTGTTATAACTAATTGGAAATGCTGTTGACTGTTATTAACCCATATCTTTATTAAACTCTCTAAAACATAATTCGTATGGGAAGGCCAGTCCCAGCGGACCCACCTGTCCCACCTCAGCTGGCCATGGCACCTGGCACCAGCAGATCCAGTGCCCAGCCTGGGACCTCCTCCTCCGTTGGCCCTGCGCCACCTTTGGGTGGAAGTGCTGCAGCGGATGGGGCTCGGCCCTCCCCCATGCAAGCATGGGTGGAGGAGGGCCACCTATCACCCTTCGAATGGTCCGGGCTGTGGTGTGTAGAGAGATTAAACATTCTGTTGCAGAACCTCTATGCCAGCTTGAGGCTCGAGTGGCGCAACTCCCGGGTCAGCCTGCCCCTCCTACAGAGCCCCCAGCACAGCCACCCTCTGAGTTGTGAATGTGCAGTGGTGACTGCCCGTGGGTGGGGACCTCAGTCTCACTGTTTACATCCTGGGGGCTCATGGGGTTGCGATTTCCAAACATCCCTTCCCGTCAAAGGTGTTCACCCACCACATGTGTCATATACCGCCCCTGTGTGCATCTTGTTTGTCTTGTCTGTTTACCTCCCCAACCTACCTCCCCAAATATACCTACTTCCCCTACCCCACATTCCACTCTCACCTTAAAAAAAAAAGGCAATCTGCTCCCAGAAAAAATTACACCCCATATATAGCTGCCCATTTTGCACACATGTCCACTGGACCCATGAAATGTTATTTAATTGGCATTATAAAATACTTTGTTGTCCTCACCCCTCTCTCAGGGATTGAAGGTTTCATATCTACCTCCAAATTTATTGCATATGCGCAGCTGTTGCTGTTAAAGAAATGGGCAGCTATGGACCTTCCCTACACCCGTCCTGCACATCCCTAGCTGGTTTCCCTACTGTCTTTCCTTCTTTGTGCCCCTTTTTCACCGATTTACTATCTCCCCATTTTCTTTTCTTTCAAAGAAATGAGCGCGGGGGTTAGCGGGAGTAAGCACTTTTAAGCAGTAGTTAGCAGGTTTGCGCAAGTTTGCAATTGTTAGCGCTTGGCTAAGCAATGCACAGCAATGCACAAACCCACGCAAACCCACTTACAACCACTTAAAAGTGCCTTAGTCACTCTGTATGTGAGGGCCCTTGTTCTGCTCAGGAGCAAAATAAAACACCTCTGTCAGTCTTGAACCCTGCACACACACTACACAACATGAAGTACCACTAAGCCACGGTAGATATACATCAGGTTGGTGCTTAAATAAATATATCATGCATCACAATGAGTGAATGTAAAGGAAAAAATAGGAATACCATAACACACAACTTGTTCTGTGGTGTTTTACCAACAGTTGTTGTGGGATTACATTACATGACTGTGATAAGAGAAGCAGCCATTCTAGCAGGAAATAATGTTACACCATCACTTTAGAACCCCACACTGTATCACAGCAGGACAAACACTGGCATATCTGTTTAGGGCAGAGGCCATACCTCCCAACTGTCCCTAATTTTCAGGGATGTCCCTGATTTTGAAACAAATTTTAGCTCTGTCCCTCTGAATCCCTCCGAAAACTACTGACTTTGGCCAGAAAGGTAGTGAATTACACTTAATGAATAATGACAATAATTAAGAGTTAGACACTTCTTTTACTTCAGAAAAGGTGTATTAATTCATATGCTCTGATTCTCTTAATGTCTCAACTTTATGGCACTAATATTTTAAAGGTGTCCCTGACTGTCCCTGACTTTTTCTTTACTTTTCCCTGAGTCTGTTCAAATATGTACCTGAGTGGTTGAGGGGTCTGGCAGAGGCAGAAACACAGAGGCATATTAGCCTTTCTGCTGTTACACACTGTGCAAATAGCTTTGGAAGGAGTTTTGGAAACATACCCTTATGTAGCAATACAACACTGAAATACAAAAGGATGTAGCCATGTACTGGTAGCAAACAACTGTAACAATGCCATTGCTCTATTGCTGAAAAGACCTGTGTGGTGCACAGACAAAAAATAACAGGCTATTCACTGGCTATCATGTGGATAGGTCCACAGTTGGGAGTTACGCGTACAGACTACTTGCCTTGATAAACTAACATGTACACTGCAACCCTGTAAGTCCAGCAAGATAAAATCCACACAATACTACTTACGCTCTCTGTACGTCTGCAGCCCTACCCAAATGTAGAATATACCTGTGTGTGCAGGGTCTACCAAGGATGTAGGTAAGCATACTCACAGTACTGAAATGTGTCATTTTTCTGAGCAGCTTGTGCTAATGTCAACACTAAAAAGCACAAACTGTTTAGAACTGAGTAAATGAATATTCACAGTATAGCAGTTCACAAACAATTCTTGTACCAAAGAATACATCTCTATAACTAGCTTTGTATGGCAGTTAATGGTAACAGTTGCAAAGAAAGTACATCTTTCCATCTATCTTGGGGTAGCATTTTGAGGGGTGAGTACATTTCTACACTGACAAGTGGGTACTGGAAGCAGCAACATTAGGTCTGAGTACACAGTGTAAATCTCTGGCTACACCCCTGGCTTCTGATATAAGAACTATACCAACCTTCTGTCTTAAACAATGATGTCCACAGCAAACAAGGATGATCTCCATCTTGGAAAGCTGAAAGGGCCACACCTACATGAGTTAGCAATTTATAGTACTGGGTTGTTATGACAGTGATTACTGCAATTACTACACAGCAGGCTGCTTGCAATTAACAAATGATGGCCACTAACTGGTGCAGAGGCCATTGCATGCTCATGTGCAAATTCCTACAAAAGCAGGCTGCAATCTCTGCCAATAAACTCAATCACTCTATTGCAGAGACTGACAGAGAGAGAGAGAGACAGAGAGAGAGAGAGGGAGAGACAGAAAAAAAGGAAAAAGAAAAAGAAATATTACCAAATCATACAAAGGAAAGGTATGTGACACATATGTATTTACTGGCATGTAGTAGATGTTATTGAAGAATAGTCTACATAATGTGAACCATTCATATGTGGCAGCAGTACTTCTTTATGCACAGATGTTCGGCTTAACTACTGCTATGGACAATACTGTGTGTACCTGTGGGCAGTGGGACATACCTGTGAAATGTGTAGCTCAGAATTAAATGTCAAAGATCTGATCCATGTCATCTGTGTTCTTTACAGTAGTGTGGCCAATGGCTGGGGATTAGCGCTGACATTATATAAACATGGGTGCGACAGAACAACACATGCATGACAGTCAAATTAAGGTGTAGCTTAACACTGGCAACTGCTGTAGCAGTCTTGTATGCTTATCTAGCATCTGTAGCCATATATACCTCCCCTAATGTTAGTCTGTGTTCATATGTGACACCTGTTTGTGATGCAGCAAGGCCCAACAGTTCAGCTATGAGGTCCAGGGACTTACAACAGTGTGGAACTTGTGTGTGAATGCCACACACATACAGAGAAAAATATATATGTGTCATATATATTCACATCTGTATATGTGCATAGAGCAGGGGGCATATTGCAACTGTTTGTGAAGGGTAGAGATATATATGTTGGTGAAGGATAGTATGCGCATATTTGTATGTAGGTTTTAGTGTGTGACAAACAAGACAGCATACAGTGCTGGTATATGACATGTGGTGGTTAAACACTGTGGGTGGTTTGTTCAGTTTGCAATGTTGAAGCCAGTAAGGCCTGCTAAAGCTACCTGGGCTGTGAACACTTTCAATGCATTTATCCCAAGACTGTGCGATTTTATTACATTACTGTGCACCTTACATCCTTTGTATAATTGATATTCTCACTATGAAAGGTGAAATGTATATGTGCCTACATATATATGTATATGTAGTCCAATGGATGTGTATATGTATATATATATATATATATATATATATATATATATATAAAGATATAGTTATATATACTCATACATACCTACATCTACTTGTTGCAATAGATTCTCTGTACTGTTGACTGACTGTGATGGTCAATATGTTTGTGAATATGTCAAAGATATGTATCTGTGGGATAGCTTAGTGGGAAACTGTTTATGTCATGGTATTATGGGTCCTTGCTTTGATCCTTGCAAAAGCTGTGTATTCTGTTGCTAAGCAGAATAAGTGCTATTGCATACAGTGTGATTAAGTCCCTTGGTTTTAACTAGGGTGTGTCATTGGAGGCTAAAGCACTACATCTATGATTATTGATTGGTACCGATGTTTAATCCAAATCCTGTGCGTACTGTAGTACTACCTGAAGCTCTGGGCCTGTACAGCAAAGTATGGTGTATGTCCACATTGCTTGCATCCACTGTTTTGTGTGGTCCCTGTATTCATCACAGATTACACTTCTGAAGATTAAGGTTGTGTAAGTACTGACACACAGTACTGTATAGTACACACTGAAAGCTTATCTGGGTTGTCATACCTTTGTGTCCTGTAATTATGTCTGATGTGTGTGTGGGTATGTCTGTAACATGTCCTTTGACATATGTGTGGTAAAACATATAACTGCGTATCTAGCAACATTCATAGTGTACTACAGCAGTATGCGACCTATATTCCCAATTGTGCACATATTTTGGCCACGGGTCTGCCATTAACAAGTTGTGTGGTATAATAGTAATACATTTACTGGACCTTACACTGATTGTGATGGATGATATATTTCTTTACACATCAGCTTGATGTATATCTGCTGTGGCTAGGTGGTGCATTGTGTTGCATACAGTGTGCCAGGTACTCTTGTATAGTCTTATATAGTGATTTTATTTTGTTGCTGTGCAGAACATGGTTCATTAGATAGAGAGTGAGCAAGGCACTTTCAAGCAGTTGTTGGGTGAGCAGTAATAAGTGGCAGTTAGAGTGTTTCACTCTCGGTTAGCTAATAGGTTGCTATATATGGCAGTTCAGTGATATCTGTGCTGTATAATGTTAAATGTGTCATGTGACTTGCTCAGACATATTTTCATATTTATGTCTTCCAGGGATCATGGCCCATCACAGGAACCCCAGTTACAGTAGTGCTGAAGATGATATAATTACTAGCAGTATGATTCAGCATGACCGTCTCATTTCTCACGAATCAGCCAGGACCAGCAGGAGCGTACTGCAATGTGGCAATATGTTGTCCGCAGGATAAGTGAGGTAGGCCTGCATAACCGGACATATGAGCAGGTATGCCACCACTGCAGTGATCTTCTCAGACATGTCCGTCAGCGTGCTGCTGATGTGCGTAGACAACAGCTTGCAACAGAAGGTGGTGTTAATATCCACCCCCCCCTCACCAGAGTGGAGGAGCTGCTCCTGAGCCTGGTGGCACCTACCCAACAACAACAGCAGCAGACATACACCATGATGGAGGTTGGAGCCAACCAGTAAGCACACATGGAGCATGCAGGTAACATGGCATATCTGTAGACTACTGTTATCTGTATTGGTAGATCATGCATATGTGAGATGTGGAGTGTGTCGTTCAAAGATGTGGAGCCTGTTGTTGTGCAATACTGATCATTTGGAACATAATCTGTAGCCCTGTGAATGTAAACTGTTGTTGTACTGTAAGACTGCAAACACACAGTAGCAATGCCACAGTTGTGACCACTGGCAAACTGACTCATCTCTATATAGGTCCCTCCGGGGTGACATCAAGGCAGTGGACAGATGCTGGTGAGTGTGTTCTACATTTATTATTGTAAATAAAAAGTGCATGTCATAGTTAAGGTGCAGGCCATGTACACATCTAATACACCTACCCATAATGCATACTGTGCATGTTTGGTGTAAGAGCACGCACATCTCACTAATGTGATTAGCTGCCTCAAGCACATGCAATACCCAGACCATCTCAAACAAATGTGGCTACACTGTAGTGACCATTGGATAGGCACAGTTGATACTCAACATGCACATAACATACACATCTATGTCATACACAGAGCATTTTAACATGCTACACATAAAGGATTCCCAAACCCTCTGTAAAGACACACTCCAGTATCCAAAATCTCATCCACACATTACACATAATATACCTGAGGGGTAGAGGCCTATCATGGGGCATTTAAACACTCTGCAACACACTATACACATTCATGTCAGGGAATGCTCCTTATTGACCTCCTTACAAACTCACGTAACAACTGGTTGCAAAATGGTGAATGTAGCCAAGGTAGTACAGTTCTGGCACAGCATGATTACTGCTGGTTTGGGAAACATTTGTAGCCTTGAGTGACCACATGATGCTTTATGATGATGGCCTATGGTACTATACCCCATCCAGTTATTGTAACCACAGTACTACACATAGCTTTCATTGCTATACACCTTAATGTTGCGTGTGTGCACACATATGCACCTCTAAACAATATGCATACCAATCACCATTTGCACAACTGACACATATATGTCTTGTGATGCTATTGAATGGCTAGGTCATATGACACACATTGGGTGTATGTAGTGTTTAAATATGCAGTTGTGTTTTAGCATGCCATGTCATGGATGAGACTGGCATGTCCACAATATGATCTACACTCACCATAAGTACCGTACATTGGGTATGTGGCCGAATGGTATTCCATCAATTATCCATGCACCACTGATGATGTTGTGTGAATACTCATCATGCATGTGCTAAAAATGTGTCCACAATTATTTGCTAAAAACACAGAGGCTATAATCAGCATTGGATACCTATCTGACACACAGATGCACATCCAGCAATGGTATGTACACCTGTGAGCTATGGTGCACAGTACATTACAGGGTTATGAATACATGCACAGCAATGTTGTGTCCATGTATGCATTATGTTCCAGGGGGAGGCCCATCACCTAATAACAAAACACATGCATCAAAGACATGTATACTGTTAGTAACAAGGACTGTCTACACTTGCACTGCATGCTGTTGAGCAACACATGTCCTGCATGCTGACATGTGTGATATGACTGTTTTGCTTGTGATACTGTAACCCACCATCACCTGCTATTGTGTATGTTCTGAGATTGCTGGTGTTGTGTGTGTCTGCTTTAGGGAGGAGTGTATTTTTGTGTGTGTGCATGTGTGCATGTGCACATGTGGCCTGACGTCATGTTCAGGTCTTAAAGTGTGTTTCCTGTTTTCCTCTCACAGGTGCTGAAGTGGGGCTGGTTCATTACAGCAGGGAACCTGATGTCACTGAGACAGACAGTGATGATGAGGATAGGTGTGTTGAGGCACAGGCAGGTTTGTCAGGAGCTGTTGTTGGGCCACCAGTTGACAGTACACAAGTCTCCACCCCATCCATGCACACAGTCATACTGCCTGTACATCCATCATCACCATTGCCCTTAGCTGGGGGACAGTGTACAGTTGGCACTGGCCAGGACAGTGTGGTATCTCTGGCACATGTATCAGGACACAGCAGCCATAGCCAGATGTCTGGAACGGTACCACATAGGCAGATGCCCAGGGGTTCTCATCAGAGCACTGCTGGTCATCACGCCCCTGGCAGACATGCCACACCTCTTTCTACCACACGCATGTTCCAGGCTGTCATGGAGGCACAGACACAAATGGAGCAGTACACCAGACAGGGACTAAGGGCACAAAGGGCTCATACAACCTCTGTAAATGACAGTATCCATGACCTAGCAGGTGCCATATGTAACTACACTGAGGTCATTGATAGACATTGGGGTGAGACATTGGATGTCCTTCACAATGTCATGTCCATGTGTTAGGACAGTGCGGGATGGTTGAAACATCGACATGGACATATGGTAGCAACATCAGCAGCTGGAGGTTGCCTTGGACATCCAGCAAGTAGCAGCCGCTCCCGCAGTGCCAGTACCAGCCCCAGCAATGTTGGGGGGGGCTGTCCATAGACCGTCCTAGCAGACCACATGCATGTGGCTCTGGCCAGTCCCAGCAGGGACCTGGATCCAGTGGACATATGTCAACCTCTTCAGATAGTATCCAATCTGGATTAGTACCTGATACTGTCTTGTAGCACCCCTGCCAGGCACAGGTTCCGTATCCGTGGCCAGAGATGGTGATCTGTAAAGCCTGCCAGGTACAGTCTGCAGCTCTCTCACAAATCCCTGTATATGGCAGCCACATGGTGGAACTGTGTGCATGCAGACACACACACATAAACCAGAAACCTAGGGCAAATACACACCCGCACACATTACATCAACAATGGCCCATAACAGTACTCATGGCCCTCACACACACACTCACACACACACATGTTGATTGTATGGCTCAGTGCAGGCCTCTGGCAAACCAATAACACACCCTGTGCATATGATGAAACCTGTGCCACCTCCTGTCATCTGTAACATTGATGCAGGAACAGGCTAACATGGTGCTGATGCACAGGGTGACTTTAATAAAGTATAGCAATGGTTGGATGTGTAGCATGTTGTCAGCAGTAAAGTGTACTGATATCCTTGAAGGTGCAGCTGAACAGGCATGATGCATTAAAGCTGTAATTAACAATGTTGTATTGTTTTCACCAGTGTTTTGTTTGCCCATGTGCCACTTGACTGATATGTGTAGTTGTGTCAGCATGCGTTATACAGTGGACAGTAAGTTTGGGGTGTGTGCAACACAGGTTTGCAGTTGTACATTTGTGAACATGGTGGAGGTGCACTGTCTGCATGTACATGCATATTAGACACATGGGCAGGGTGACGTGCCCTGTACTGGCCAGTGTTAACACTCTATAGTTTCTATAGGTGGCCAGTATGCCTTGCCCTATGCACATTTTGGAACTTCAGTACATATGTGTGTGTATGACATGGGTTGACACTGTGCTGTGGATGATGCTGTTGTTGCTATCTGTCATTGGTTTGCATTACTAAGGTTAACACTGTCCCAGCTGCATAATCCTTTAGTAATGCACACTGTTCACCTACAGGGTTGCATGGACCATGCTATCACAAACACAAGAAATTCTCACTTATACAGTAAAAGTGCATTAGTCTCGTGGACCCCTGCCATAAACTAAATATATAATAGAAGGTGTGAAGTTGTACCAAAAAAGAGTTACATACCAAGAAGGGATAACCTCTCTGGTCAGTATCATTGGGAAAATACAATCGCTCAATAAACATACAAGGCAAGCTTCAAAATACAAAATGGCAAGGATTCCAAAGACAACACTAAAGCTTTCTTTAGCGTTGTTTATAATCTACAGGGGAAATCTCAGATTGGGTCACAGTTAATGTAAATGGTCACAAAGTACACTTATCTGACTGACATTACCAATTCCTTGTCAGACAGTTTGAATGTGGAATTCACCACCCTGTCGTTACACAAGGGCTATATTTCCAGACCTGAAGAATGTAAAACCTGATGATTCACAGACAATCTAGTTAAAACACCTCTTTACCAAAGTCCAAACCACAGTGGCAATGGTACTGGACTGTGTCCCTGGCTGTGTCACACACAAGCTGAAATATGAAGTCACCACTCACCTAAGCACTCTGTCCAGATGCAGCCTCTATACAGGTTACATACTTGTGGAATGACACACGGTAATGGTGTTCAGAGTCCACAAGGGTTGAGCTACAATGTCTTCTTTTTCTTCTCCTTTCGGATGCTCCCATTAGGGGTCACCACAGTAGATCATCTGTTTCCATTTCTTCCTGCCCTCTGCATCTTGCGCTGTCACACCATCCACCTGCATATCCTCTCTTACCACAGTCATAAACCTCATCTTAGGTATTCCTCTTTTCCTGTTACCTAGTGGCTTCATCCTTAGCATCTATTTCACAATATACTCTGCATCCCTCCTCAGCACATGTACAAACCAACTTAATCCTGCCTATCTGGCTTTGTCTACTAACCTTCAAACCTGGCCTGACCCTCTAATATACTTATTCTTAAACCTGTCCACCCTCGTCACACCCAGTGCAAATGTTAACATAAATTGAATAAGGGTAGAACTACAACAGATCCTGGAAACTCACCCTATAAGCCAGACAAATGTTATCTGGAAGGCTATGGAGCACAGCATTATGGAACTCATTAACAGAGACATTATGAACCTGCAAACACTGCACCATACCCACTTAGGTTCTCTAAAGGCCAGATCATGGCTCCTACACCTAGTCGACTTCAAGCCAGTTAACAAGGCTATAGGTGAGGGAGGGGAGGTCAACACAGCCAAGCTATAGCTCACCAGCAGTTCATACCCATCCCACATTCTGGCATTATACATAACCTCAACAGACTGACCATAAACGATTGTTAGATGATGGATTGACAATTGACGCACAGATGTAGGACACACAGTAACATTTGCAGCCTCCATGCACAGTTCTATGCTAGTAACAAGTGGTATTCACCTGCACTCAGTCCTGGGACCACTCTTGTTTGGCATATAGCTTTCTTAGGTACAAGCAAACACAGTAGGGATATGTCTTCCCACATTTGATGAAAATGCATACTGTGGGCTATACTTTATTCTCAAAATGATACACACATCCTCCAAAAGGGTATCGTAGAGACAGATACATGGTGTCAAACTCATGCTGTAAAGCTATAAACCAAAGAAAGCATAGTTATCCACTTTTAGAAAACAAAGTATCCCCAGAGTACCACATTGGTAGTAGCCCCCAAATTGTGGAACAGGTACTAATGTATACATAGAGCCATGTGTTTAGTCATCTCTCCTTTGATAAACACATTACCAAAGGGCTTTGGAAATCTCTCTGTGGAGCACATAAGCAATAAAGGGTATGCATGCAGATCCACAGAGGTTGTTGCACACCTATAATGATTAGTTATCTTTGCCAGACTTTACTTGCTTTGGAACAGGTTTCAAATATACCTCAAGCATAAACCCTCACTCACACTCTTCAATAGAAACCGTGATGAGTGGATGTGAAACAGAAGATGTAGCCCAGGGATCACTGCAGTTGCTAAGCTTGTCACAAGCATACAGAAATGACCTAAGGTCTGGAAAGTGCCAGCACGCTCTGGCAAAGATAACAGATGCGTTCATGGAGAAGCAGAGTACCCACCTATGAAATAATTGAGGTCACATGTATGTATATGGATGTGCCCCACAGCTACCTTACATGTGTAATGCACATACAGTTGTCATTATGATATGTCATACACTAGAAAAATCAAAACCCACTCCACATTGACCAACAGCGTCACACACCTGGAGTACACACACAGTCAGCAAGTGTGAGATTCAAACTCCTTTTTAACTGCATTACGATACTACAGCAGTATGCATTTACACGACGTGCTATACACATTATTGGGATTTCACCTTTCCACAGATATATTTGTAGGATGGTGACATCATCAGACTTGACAAAGATGAGTATACCACTTTTAAGGGGTGTAAGTGGTCTCCAAAAAGGTTGCTCTTCTCCAGGGAGACACACACACACAGTTAGCAAGTGCAAGATTCAAACCCTCACCTAACTACATTATAATATTACAGCAGTACACATTTACACAGCACGCTATACACATTACTGGGATTTTTTTTTCCACAGGTATATTTGTAGGATGGTGACATCATCAGACTTGACAAAGATGAGTTTACCACTTTTAAGGGGTGTGAGTAGTCTCCAAAAAGGTTGCTCCTCCCCAGGGGAGACACACACACTCACAGGTGGTAAGTGCAGGATTTGAATCCGTATGTAACTACATTATGACACTACAGCATTATGCATTTACATAACACGCTATACACATTACTGGGATTGGAGACACACACATTCACAGATGACAAGTGCAGGATTTGAATCCGTATGTAACTACATTATGACACTACAGCATTATGCATTTACATAACACACTATACACATTACTGGGATTGGAGACAAACGCACTCACAGTTGGCAAGTGCAGGATTTGAACCCCTACCTAACTACATTATGATACTATACTAGTATGCATTTATATGACACGCTATGCACATTACTGGGGTTTCTTTTTTCCACAGGCATATTTGTAGGATGGTGCCATCATCAGACTTGACAAAGATGAGTATACCACTTTTAAGGGGTGTGAGTTGTCTCCAAAAAGGTTGCTCTTTCCCAAGGAGAGACACACACAATTGGCAAGTGCAGAATTTGAACCCCTACCTAACTACATTATGATATAATAGCAGTATGCATTTACACAACAAGCTATACACATTAACGGGATTTCTCCTTTCCACAGGTATATTTGTAGGATGGTGACATTGTTAGACTTGACAAAGATGAGTATACCACTTTTAAGGGGTATGAGTAGTCTCCAAAATGGTTGCTCTCTCCCCTGGGAGAGACAGACACACACACACACACACACACACACACACACACACACACACACACACACACACACACACACATGCAGTTGGCAAGTGCGGGGTTCTTAATCCAAAATAAGTATCTGCAGGATTCACGAAGCCTCCGTGTAAGAGTTAGCAAGTCTTACACGGAGGCTGCAGTTAAACGGGGTGATGTCAGCCTGCCATGCATATTCATGAGGGCATGCTGAATCACACCCTAGGCTAACACGGTCTGTGTAGCAATGTAGGGGGCGTGTCTGCATGGCGAGATCTGCAAAGGGACACGCCCCCAGAAGAATCACAGTCCCAAAAGGAAACTCCCACGAGCGAGTCCGCGGAAATGTCAAGAAACACAACAGCACACATGCCCCTACAGACTATTAACCCAACTGAAATGTAAAACGTAAAAATGAACAGTTTAATTTTTTTTTTTATTTAAAAAATGTTTGCCCGTAATTGCGCTTGTTTGCGCGGGTGTGCCCTTCGCTCAGCCACAGTTAGCAGTCATTGAAAAAGCATATAAGCTCTAAATATGCAAAATAAGCCAAGTAACAATAGTGTAGCGGTAGAGACGTCGGCCAAAGAGGAGGCAGTCACGGTTCGAGCCCCAACAACATCATTTTTTATTTTTTGTGAAATAAGCACGAAACAATCCCCTGACATATATGTATATATATATATATATATATATATATATATATATATATATATATATATATATATATATATATATATATATATATATATATATATATATATATATATATACAATTATAATTTAAGTAAAATGCAATGAAATGGGCCATGTTTTTATGAAGAAATCTGACACAATAAAAAATAAAATATTTTAAAAGTGCCCATAGCTGAGCAGCGCTCTAACAAGCTGAGTATGTTTGCCCGTAGGTGACCAGTGGTTTAACAGGTGTAATAGGAGTGCCTGGAGTTGAGCAGTGCTTTAACACACTGAAAGTGTGTGCCCGTAGTTGCGCAACATTTCACACAGTGTAATATGCGTGCTCATAGCCAAATAATGTGTTAACCAGCGTAACCCGTTTGCGCGGAGCTGTGCAGCGCGCCAACCGGCTTACCGGCGGGCAACGTTGAGCAACCTGTATTAAAGCCGCCTTTAAACAGACACACCTCCTAGCCTGTCTAGACAGTAGTAAAATAAAAAAAGCAATGCCCAGGCTCGAACCCAGGAAACTGTGCATCATAGTCAAAGTAGTGAACCACTAAGCCATGACAGCTGTACTGAAAAATGCAGTATGGTTTGGCTCCTAGTCCACGATCATGAGGCTCAATTCATGCAGGGCCAGGTTCTGTGGGGTGCATATAAGGCAGAGGCGTGGAACCGGTTGGCACATGATCTCACCAGTGCTACAGGCATACCAAGGACTGGTGAACAGGTCCGTCACCACCATGCAGACCTGAAAAGACGGAAGCAGGACCAACTGAACCGTTGGATCCAGGAGGCCCGGCAAATGCCCAACGCCCCACTACTGAGTAAGTATCCATGTAATTATGTATGTAAGGAATTATCCTAGCTGATATTATGGAGATGTATGTTCCAATATTACTTCATTTATAATTCAGCTGCAGGTGTGCGTTCCATGAATCGGCAAGCCAATGGTGATAGGCTGGAGTGGTTGCACCACCAGGCTTGTTAGTAATTATATTTCTGTAATTGTTATACAATATAAGTGAGACAGCTTGTAAAAGAGTTCAGTGCAGTTACCTATTAATAAAGTTCAAATAACACTAGAAGAAAGATTCTGCTAGTACTGTATGATTAGATAAGTGATGCAGCCTGTAATCCAGAAATAAAAAGTAAACAAGTCTGAAATAGTGATTACCCACCTGAAGTGTAATATCAGATAACCTGCATCAGCCTGAAAATCAGTGGTAAACAAGCTAATAATAATAGACATGTGTCAATATACATCCCCTTAGAAAATCTGCCATATGAAACAAGTGAGTCTGTTGGAAAGGATTGTTGTAATCAGGTATGACATGTTAATAACGCCTAGAATAAAGTACCATCTTGAACTGTAAAAATAAAACAAGTGAGAGTGTGAGAAAGAGGTATGAATCGACCAAGAAAGCTGTTATAACTTCTGAATAATGTATACTACAGTCAGTACATAATGAAATGAATGAGACAGCCACAACCAAAAAGTGAAATGTTTGAAATAAAGTACTGAAGCTGGAATGTGTCTGTCCCACAATTTGTATATGTTGCTGTACCCTTGCAATATGGAGATAGTATGGTTGTATGAAATAATGAACATCCACAGTTGTCTAGAGCCATATAAATGAAATGTAGCAGGATGCTGTACCTGAACATAGCTAGATATGAAATGTGTATGAATAAAAATGCAATGTATATTAATGTAAAAGTAACAGTCCCATCACCAACATTCCTAAGGTTACATATAGGAAACTGTACTAAGACCTGTAGGGTATATATATCTGCAGCTACTACAGATGTACAGCTTATGTATATGTAGTTGAAGTTGTTAATGAAATATTTCTTCACCCTACCCTATATTTACAAATAATGCCATTCCACAACAAACTGGGTATGTGTATTCACAATCAATTCCTATGGACATTTGTCCTGTTGGTTCAAACATATTTGCATGTACGTTGCTGCATGTGCCCTGTTCACATATCCAAACCTGATGGCCTGTTGCCATCAATCAACCCTGCATGCTGTTGGATTGTGTACTGTTGTTCAAAATATGCATGTGTTATGCTTGCTGTTCAATGTTTGGAATTCATGGGTGTTTGGTTAATGGGAATACTGATGCATGCTGATACAACTAATTTGGAATGGTATTTTTTGTTACTAACCAAAAATGTCATAAAATATTTCTAAACATAGGACAACAGGGAAGGCGGGTTCCAGCGGACCCACCTCTCCCACCTCAGCTGGTGAGTGCACCTGGCACTAGTGCCCAGGCCAGAACCTCCTCTGGTGGCCCTGTGCCACCTTCAGGTGGTAGCGCTGCAGGGGATGGGGCTCATCCCCCTCTGCAAGCGTGGTGGGAGGAGACCGTCCACTCACCCTCCAAAGTGTCCGGTCTGTGGTGCGTAGCGAGATCAGGCATTCTGTGCTTGAACCCCTACGCCAGCTTGAGGCTCGGGTGGCACAACTCACGGGTGTCCCTGCTGCCCATCCTACACAGCCCCCAGCACAGCCCTGTCCTGGGCTGTGAAGGCACAGTGGCAACTGCCCATGGGTGGGGATCTCAGTTCCACTGTTGCCATCTGTGGGCTCATGGGCTCGCGATATCCCAACATCTGTCCCCGTCAATTGTGTTTCCCCCACATGTGTCATACTCTGCCCCTGTATGCGTCTTGTTTGTCTTGTCTGTTAACCTCCCCTACCTACCTCCCCAAATATACCTACTTCCTGTACCTCACATTCCACTCTCATCAGGAAAAAAAAAAAAAAAAAAAAAGGGCACTCTGTTCCCGCAAAAAAATTACGCCCCATACATAGCTGCCCATTTTGCAGACATGTCTGCTGGACATGTGAAGTGGTAATTACAATTGGCTGTACAGCATATTTTGCTGTCCTCACCCCTCTCTCAGGTGTGGAAGGTTTCAAATTTCACACCAAATTACAGACATATGCACAGCTGTTGCTGATAAAGAAATGGGCAGCTATGGGCCTTTCCTACATCCTTCCTGCAAATCCCGAGTTTGTTTTCCTACTGTCCTACCCTCCTTGTGCCCCCTTTTTCACCACTGCCCTATCTCCCCATTTTCTTTTCTTTCAAAGAAATTAGCGCAGGTGTGCGCGAGAGTAAGCAGTTTTAAGCAGTAGTAAGCGGGTGTGCGCTTGTGTGCGCTTAGCTAAGCGTGTGCACATGAAGCTAAGCGACAGTGCGCATGCGTGAGCTCCGCACAAACCAGCACTAACCCGCTTACAACTGCTTAAAAGTGCCTTAGTCACTTTGAATGACAAGGCTTGTAGTCTGCTCAGCAGCAAAATAAAATTCCTCTGTCAGTCTCGAACCCAGGACCATGGAAACACTAGCCTGTATGACTTCCCACTAAGCCATGACTGATATACAAGAACTTTGTGCTGAAAGCAATATATCATGAAATAGTAGGACTGAATGTAAAGGGAATATAGGAAGGCTATTACACAAAGCTTTTCTTATATTTTTACTGGCAATTCTTGTGGATTTGTATAACATTAGTGTGATAAGAGAAACAGCCATGTTAGTCGGTAGCTAGTAGGTAATAATGTGACAGTAGCATCTTGCAAACCACACATACTATCAGAGCAGGATAAACACTGCCATATTTGAACAGGAAAGAGGCCAGACCTCGCAACCGGGACTGATTTACAGGGATGTCCCTGATCTGAAAACAAATGTTAACTGTGCCCCACTGACTCCCTGTGAAATGTACTAACAGCAGGCAGAAAGGTGTTTTGTCCCACATAATGGTAACTGCCAACTAGTGAAAGTATGCACTACGTGCATGTCAGAAATGGTGTATTAATACACATGCTCAAAATACCCCACAGTCACAACTGCAGAATATCTGAAATATATCACGGGTGCATCCCACTGATATGAACTATTCCCTGATGCTGATAAAAGATACACCTGAGAGTGAGTATCTGAGGCCTGCAAGTGTCACAAACTCACAGGCATACCATTCTGTCTGCTGTCACACACTTTGTGAATAGCTGTAGAATAGCTTTCACAAGCACACCCACATGTAGGTGTACAACCCACAAATATCAAAGGAGGTATCCAACTAATAACAGAAGGACAGTATAGCAGTTTACAAGCACTGCATATGCCTGCTATCCATAACTGTTAGTACAAAGTACAAGGTGCCACTACTGCTCAGCAGCAAAATAAAATACCCTTGTAGGTGTCAAGCCCCACACCTTGGCCAGACCAGACTGCATGCAGTACCACCAAACCACAACAAACATATAAGGAATTGCTGCTGAAAGAAATATAGCAAGCATTACAAGGAGTGAATGTGAATGGAAAATAGGAAAGCCATAGCAACACATTCCAGTAAAGACACTTAGCAGGCCTTTAAGGAGTGAATGTAAAGGCTAAATAGTGAAGCCATAGCAACAAATTGCAAGAGCCACTGCTGTAAACCAGTTACTCCACAAGTCCCACAGGAAAGCACATACTCCCATTTAAACAGTATTAGTATTATTAGGTGTCAGTTAACATACACACTTAGAAGAATAAACTGGAGGAAGCAATAGTCAGGTGTCAATACAACATGCATGTCAGTGCCTACAACACAGCCTGAAATATGAGAGACATACCAACCTTTACGCTCACACAACAGTGTCCACAGCATACCAGCATGGTCCCCACCTTGAAAATCTGAAAGGGCTACGCCTACCTCACCTAACATTTTATAGCACTGTCCTGAAATCACAGTGAGAACAGCAATTACCACACAGCAGGCTGCATGCAATTAGCAAATGCTGTCTAACAATTGGTGCAGAGGCCATCACATGCACATCTGCATATACCTACAAAAGCAGCCTGTACTCCCAATCCACACATGCAATATGTTCATTGCAACAGCCGGAGGGAGAGACAGAGAGAGAGAGAGAGAAAAAAAAAAAACGAATAAGGGACACAGACAGCTGAAAATAAAACAATACAGAACAGCAGGCTAACCAGCAGCAAGCCATCAAAAATAGCAGTGTCCAACAAAGGTAATGTAAACTAATAATGTAATAGTCTACATACTGTGAACCCTCCATATGTGTTAGCAGTCTATATATATATATATATATATATATATATATATATATGAAGATGTGCATAGGGCAGGGGACATACTGCAACTGTTAGTGAAGGCTGGACATACATATGTATGTGAAGGATGCTATGTGCACATGTCAATGTAGGTTGTAGTGCAACGTACAATGTAGGTTGTACAGTAATGAATGTTTAGCAGTATGTTAGTGTGTGTATTTGTATGTGTAAATAAAAAGGTATATATATATATATATATATATATATATATATATATATATATATATATTATATGTATGTATATTTTTATATGTATCTATATATAATATGCATATATGTATACATAGATAGAGAGGGATGTAGAAATAGATAGACCCAGAATGATACCACAGTACAAGGACAAAATGATTGACCTCAACAATTGGCTAAGCTTCTGGTGTCATTCTAAGGGGATCCAGCATCTGTCTGCCTGGGACGACATGATCGACAGTCCATGATGCTTTGCCAGAAATGGCCTGCACCTGTCACCCTCAGGATTACGGATACTGGCTAAGACTCATGCCACCCCTATAGTGCCTTTGTCAGGCAAGGTTCAAATGACAAATTCACCACCGCAAACGATGACATCTGTGACATCTGTGCAGTGACAGAGACCTGGTTCAAAGCTCCAGAGAGCAC
Organism: Protopterus annectens; assembly: GCF_019279795.1. NCBI lineage: Eukaryota > Metazoa > Chordata > Ceratodontiformes > Protopteridae > Protopterus > Protopterus annectens. The sequence goes on along the minus strand of NC_056743.1, from coordinate 1,957,415,080 downwards.
CCCTGCATTACCAGGCTTCAATTCATACCACACCTTTTGGCCACCTAACCCAGAAAGAAGCACTAAAGGCGGAGGCGTGTCCATATTCATTAAGGATATCCACACCTCCAGGCTAGTTGCACAGCATAATGCATCTGAGGTATCCAAGTGCAACTAACTCTGGGCAAGACTGCAATCCAAATTGTAGCTTGCTACAGACCCCCCACCATGCTCCAGGATTCACACCCCTCATTTCATGATACACTGGAAAGTATTGGGTACAACCCAACACCCTAATAATGGGCGATTTCACCTACCCCACCATTAACTGGAAAAACTACTCCTATACCAACTCTTTTGCTCAATGTTTTCTAGAATTCATAAAAATTTTGAAGAGCTCCTCATTAGCACTATTCAAGAAAGATCTTGATGATTGGATGGGAAATGGGAAATTCACCCCGGGGATCACTTATGTGGCTCTGCTCAACAGGGGCATAGGAAAATACCTTTCTTGGGTGGCGAAAGCCAGGGTACATTTATTGGCTAGGCTTAATTGGGCCCTAGGGCCGATAGCCTAGTACCTACCTATGAACCTATGAACATATATAGATAGATGGATAGAATATGTATATACATATATTATGTAATAGACACATATATATATATATATATATATATATATATATAATATATATATAGTGGAGGTACAGGTTCCTACCCACAAATAGGTCATACCCTGGAGTAAGCCACCCAGCATTACGAAGCAAGGCTCCCCATTAGTAGATGTCAGACATACCCCTGTTGAATGTTATGCAGATGGGTAGTATGCCATATGAGTCACCCTGTGTAACTGTTTGACAGGAGCAAGTACAACCACATTACATGTGTCCCAAGGGGCAGGGTAGCATAACAGTATGCTGCTGTAGGCCCAGGCCCAATAGCATACTACCTGCCTATGAATGCACACACACATGTACTCATTGCAATACCAACTATGTGAGGTGGAATGAGTGTGCCACTGACTGTGTGCAAGGTCTGTAATGGTGTGATTGCTCAGCATGACTTTGTGTCTGTCATGGTTGTGTGTGTCCTTGGTGTGAGGCCAGAGAAAGATGTGTCAGGTATTGGGATAGAAACATACTACATTGCCATATGTTGTGCTGTGGTTCCCTGTATGTGACTGTGGTGTAGGTATGGATATGTCAACAAAGACTATGGTGCAGTACCAGTGACATTTGTACTGTGCATTGCATTCATTGCATTCATTGCATGGGTTGACAATGTTCCCCATACATTACCTTGATGCAAACCCCCAGTGTGAGGCTGTGCATTGGACCTCAAACAGTATGCCGACTGCTGGAGTATACTTGTTTGTTGTATGTAGTGTGCCAGGCACTGTCACAGAGTTGTCGGCTGAGCACTGATATGTGGTAATTTACATGTGTATCCCCCAATAGACAGACAGATGCTATATATGGCAGTTCAGTGATATCACTACAGTAGAGTGTTATGTGTGCCATATCACTTGCTCACATATTTTTCTTTTCCTTCCAGGGCAATGGTGCACCAGCACAATCCCATGTACTCTGCTGCAGAGGAAGATGAGATGCACCAGAGCCTGGTGCGGGATTTTGCCACACTCGTTTCCCACACCAGCCAGAACCAGCAGGAGAGGGCTGCACTGTGGCAAGACCTTGTCCATCGGGTAAATGACATAGGCATGCACAACCGGACATATGAGCAGATACGCCATCACTGCAGTGATTTAATTAGAAATGTCCATCAGTGTGCATCTGATATCCACAGGCAATAGCTTGCCACAGGTGGTGGGGCGGCTATACACCCCCCCTCACCAGACTGGAGGGGCTCCTCCTAAGTGTTGTGGCTCCAGCCCAACAACAACAACATCCGCACACATCTGTAATGATGGAGGCTGGAGCCACCCAGCAGGAGGACTTTGAGTGTGCAGGTAACATGCCATATCTATAGTTGACTGTTCTCTACACTGGTAGTTTATGCATGTGTGAGGTGTGTAATGTGTTTGTAGCTATTATTCTGGTAATTATTGTGCAAGAGTGATATTCTCAATATTGGCAGTAGACCTGTGAAAGCCAACTGTTGTACTCCTGAACTGTATCATACTCACAGCATCAATGGCACAGTTGTGCCCACTGACAATGAATGTCTTATTTGTGCAGGTCCCTCTGGTGTAACAGCAAGGCAGCCAATCCATGCTGGTGAGTGTGTAATAACATTCCTTTAATACTTATGATAGTAATAGTAATAATACCCTAAAATGGTATTGCTATGTGTGTGATTGCAGGTGTGTCTGTGTGTTTGTATCTCATGTACTGAGGAGTGTGCATGTGTGCATGTGTGCGTGTGTGCATGTGTGCATGTGCCCATGTGTGCATGTGCGCATGTGCCCATGTGTGCATGTGCCCATGTGTGCATGTGTGCATGTGTGCATGTGTGCATGTGCCCATGTGTGCATGTGTCCATGTGTGCATGTGCCCATGTGCCCATGTGTGCATGTGCCCATGTGTGCATGTGTGCATGTGTGCATGTGCGCATGTGTGGTAACATTGTGTGCACATTGTAAACTGTGTTTCCTGTCTTCTTCTCACAGGTTCTGGTGCTGCTCTGGTGGTGTGCAGCAGGGAACCTGAATCTGCTGCTGGGGATAGTGATAATGATGATACCTGTGTAATGGCACAGGGAGGTGTGCCAGGGTCCGTTGTTGGTCAGCCAATCAACAGTACACAGCTGTCAACCCCATCAATGCACACAGTCACCCTGCCAATGCATCCATTGTCACCAATATCCCTAGGTGATGGACAGCATACAGTGGGCATTGACCAGGGTAATGTGGTATCAGTGGCACATGCATCCCCTCACAGCAGCCATGGCCAGAGTCCTGACATGGTACCACACAGGCAGATGTCCAGGGGTTCTCGTGGGAGCATCCGTGGTCGTACTGCCCCTGTCAGGCATGCCCACAGAGGTCTTTCCACCTCAGCTATGTTCTGGGCTGTAATGCAGGCACAGTCACGTATGGAACGGTACACCAGACAGGGTCTGAGGGAGCTGAGAGCACATCGCACTGCTATGAATGACACTATGCATGACATTGTGGCTGCCATCCGTAATTTCACCGAGGTCATTGACAGACGTTGGGGAGACACATTAAATCTGTTCCACAACTACATGTCCATGAGCCAGGGCAATGCAGGGCGGTTGAGGCATCGGCGTGGATGAATGCCAGCAACAGCAGCAGCTGGCAGTCGTCGCGGACAACAAACCAGAGGCCGCTCCCATAGTGCCAGTACCAGCCCCAGCAATGCTGGGTCTGTGCTGTCATCAGACCGCCCTAGGAGACCACGTTCACATGGCTCTGGACAGTCCCAGCAGGGACATGTCTCCAGTCAACAACCACCTGCTTCTGATGACAGTACCCAGTCCGGCTTAGTACCTGATACTGTCCGTAGGACCCCTGCCAGGCACAGGTACCGTGTCCGTGGCCAGAGACAGTGATCTGTACGACCTGGCAGGTACAGTCTGTGACTGTCCACAAACACCCGTATATGGTGGCCACAAGGTGGAACTGTGTGCATGCATACACACATGCATAATGCTAACACCTAGGGCTAACACATACATGCACACACTGCATCAACATTGCCCCATCTTCTACGGTTGTCCCTCACTAACACACACACACATACATGTCAATTGGTTGTATCAGTGGCAGACTCAGGCATACCAAGTACACACCCTGTGCATATGATGAAACTGTGCCACCTCCTGCAATCTGTAACATCGATGCAGGACCGGTTAACATTGTGCTGATGCACAGGGTGACTACATAGATGTGTAGTAATATTATCATGTTGTCAACTGTACAGTGTAATGATATCATTGCGGGTATATCCCAGCATGCCTGATACATTAACAGTATGATTGTCATTGTATTGTTTGGTACACCCCTATTAATTACCATAGTGTAATGTCTGCACATCTTTGCATTCTGGTGGTAAGGCTGTAAACAGAAGGCCACCTACATAGGCAGCACAGGGGATAAGAAAATGGAAGCTATGATACTCAATGGTGGACATGTAAACCGCAAGATGCATGCAGTACAACCTCTACTCTGCATGGAGAATGTTGATATCTGTGCAGTAATAGACAACAGGTTCAAGACTCCCAAGAGCACCCTAGCACTACCAGATTACACCTCATATCATGCTTGACAGCCCCAAAACACACAACTAACTATGACAGGAGGTGAGTCTCATTAAATGTCAGGGATACTGTGGTGGCAGGACAGGTAGAATACAGCCTACTAAGTCGGGAAATGCTGATTGAGGGCTCAGTGTCTGTCATTATAAATGTGTATTAGTTCTGGTTTAAGCACTTGGGCTTCAGGCCAGTTATTTGACATTACGAAGGTTCATGGTCTGTACTCCTGTGGGAGGAGAGTCTGGACTCTGCACATCTGAGCTGGGAATTTCTGGCTAAAGGCTTATAGTGCCTGCATATTTGAACTGTTTCTTACTGAAATTGGTGTACCTTGTTTGCTGTAGCATAGACTAGATCCATGCCTGCTCATTGTAGCTTTGTTTGTTTGCCTGTTTGCTTGTTATTTCCCTGAAACACTAATTCCACCTGAAACGCAGCTTTACAGCGCCTCTGTGGATCCCTAATGACATGTGCATTGCTTACTGTATGTATGTCCTTGTTTCACTTGACAGAAAGTTAGTGTTTGTCATTTATGCAATTAAGTTACCTGTAACACATTGCATTTGAGTTACCTGGCACTTGCTCACTAAAGCATTTATATACGCCAGCACTAACAAATTAAAAGCACTACACCCTCACAAATTCACCTTGCTAACCTTGTTCCCCATTGGCCCTTTGTGTTGTTAATTATAAAGGAATTCCCAATACTATCCTAGCATGTTCTAAGGTCAGTTGTCAATCTCCTCCATGGTCCAGCTGGTGAATCTGGGAATCTAGAGGCAATGTTACAACTGCCTCATGTACACAGACAACCCTCTCCTCCTCCCAACAAATTCCAACACATGTGAGAGATGCAACCATATATCCAAACTGCAGGCTAAGCTCTCTCAACTCAGTACTGGCAAAACCTGTCAGGAGGAGAAGGAAACCACAGTCACTACAATTCCAGTCTCACATAGACCTACCACGACAGCAATCCAAACAAATTAACACACACAAACACACTCGGAGTCTCTAAATAAAGGTCTGCCTAAGCAGTAGACACACAAGCAACTGCTACCCCAGAACAGAATGCGTGCAACACATAGCTCACAAAGCCAGTGTGCCGAACAGTCACAGCATGTAAGGCTAAACAACACACCTGCTACACTTGTGATGGGTGCCTCTATCGTCAGATACACTCATGTTCTGCTCACCAGGCTGAACAAGGAGAAGGTCACGGTGAGATACCTGTCGGGTGCTATGATCTGCCACATAACACAAGCACACAGGTCACTCCAAGGCATGTACAAATATGACTCAGTTAGTGTCCATGCCAGTGTGAATGACCTGAGATGTACCTCCCTGGACTACATGATAAGAGACATAGAGGAGCTCTCTGAGCATGTGGCCCAGACTGGTATGACCCTGACCTTGAGTAGCATCTTACCCTCACTAAGAATGATGCCACAATATGTAGACAAGATGATTAATTTAAACAATTGGCTTATGTTTCAGTGTCATTCAAAGGGGATCCAATGCCTGTCAGCCTGGGATGACATGCTCGACAGGCCACACTGCTTTGCTAGGGACAGCTTGCACCTGTCACCCATGGGCTTTTGGATATTGGCAAAGGCTCTTGATACACCCAAAGTGCCTTTTTTAGGCAAGGCTCAACAGACAAGACCACCTCCATAGGTATCACAAGGGATAGGAAACTAATAGTAATGCTGCTCAACGCCAGCAGTGTAAACCTCAAGATACATGCACTGGAAACTGTCCTTAGCTTGGAGAACATCAATATCTGTGCAGTAACAGAATCCTGGTTCAAGGCCCCCAAAAGCACCCCAGCACTGGCAGGTTATACCTCATACCATGCTTGTCGGCCACATAACTTGCACTGAAACAGAACAGGAGGGGGCAGTATCAATATTCATCAAAGATACACACACCTCCAGGTTGGTGCCACAGCATGAAGCATCAGAGACTATCCATGTGCAACTAACAGTGGGTAAGACTGCCTTCCAGTTCATAGCCTGGCACACAACACACTCCCAAACCCAGGTAACCCACTTGGCCTACTTAAGAATACATGAATATCTTCAGGTGTCTCCAAACAACAATATATTGGGCAGCTTCATTTACCCACACATAGACTGGGAGCATTACTGTAGCTCCAACACCCTAGGTGTAAATTTCCTAGAATCCATACACTCAATTGCTATGGAACAACTTGTTACCACTCCCACAAGAGGGGAAAACATGCTGCACCTGTTCATCACCAACATGTTGACTATATGCTTCAGACCACAAGTGTATCCCTCGCTAGTAAGATGACACCATAGACTACTCTCACTGTATATTCGCATACCAAATGCAGCCCCTGCACAGAAAACCACAGTCATAACGCTCTGTAATGCAAATTACATGTACTCACATGAGGCAAGCTTCACACATGGGAACTATTTAAGGTCACAGGTACATATGTCTATGTGGCACACACATACCTCATGTGTGCATTGACATTACTTATATGATCTATGTCATACAATATTAAGAGCAACACCCAACACACATGGACAAACTGTGTGACAAAAACACACATGGCATTTGTAAGATTCAAACCCCTACCTAACTATGTTATGACACTTGAGAGCGACGCATTAGCGGAGCATGCTATTCGCATTACTAGGAGGTTTCCCTTCTCCTGCTGTACTTATAGGGTGCTGACATCATCAGTGTTTAGAAAGAGGGATGTGCATCATGCAGTGTGTTCTTCTAGTTGGCAAAAGGGACATTGCTTTCACATAGAACTGCACACACACTAACCTCCTCACCCAAACACACACTGAGCATTTGCAGGATTAAAACCCCTACCTAACTATGTTATGACACTTGAGAGAGAGATGCATTAGCAGAGCACGCTATTCATATTACTGGGAGGTATCCCTTCTCCTGTTGTACTTATAGGGTGCTGACATCATCAGTGTTTAGAAAGAGGAATGTGCATCATGCAGTGTGTTCTTCTAGTTGGTCAAAGGGACATTTCTTTCACACACACTAACCCCCCTCACCCAAACTGAGCATTGGCAGGATTCAAACCCCATACCTAACTATGTTATGACACTTGGGAGAGACGCATTAGCGGAGCACGCTATTCAAATTACTGGGAGGTTTCCCATCTCCTGCTGTACTTATAGGGTGCTGACATCATCAGTGTTTAGAAAGAGGAGTGTGCATCATGCAGTCTGTTCTTCTAGTTGCCAAAAGGGACATTTCTTTCACACAGAATTGCACACACACTAACCCCCCTCACCCAAACACACACACACACACACACACACACACACACACACACACACACACACACACACACACACACACACACACACACACACTCTGAGCATTTGCAGGATTCAAACATGGATGTGACATTGCAAATTCAACCCCTGGGATCTCCACTGTGTCCCTGCTTGATGGAGGCACAGCACACTAGCCTTAAATGGTGCATTCTGTGACCTACTTTACAGAGGCACAGTAGCCTACTATACTGGGGAGGCAGATGCCAAGCACACTCTGGCTAAGCTTGTATTCCCAATGGCAAACAGCCTAGTATTGACCTCTACACCCATATGTTTAATTTTCAGATGCACAATATTTGTTGCTGATAAACTGTTTGCAGGTCTTTATTGCCATAGCTTTCCCTGTTTCTATGTACAACTTGTGTATCTGTGGAAGATGTTTGAATATGTGTGGGATCCACTATTTAACGTATGTCTCTGTAGTCATTTAACTGTGTGCACTGGGCAGATTGCTGTATTGTGGTTGGTTCCTGGTTTAACACATACAAATACCAGATATGTGTGGCCAACTGCTAAACTGAGACATGGTCTAAGTGTGTGAGCATGCCCAGTTCAGGCATATTCCATGGCTTGTTGCCTGACATATGTCTCATTTATCAAAGTGCGCGAGCATGCCCAGTGTGTGCTTTCCATATGTTGAGATCTGCAGTCCACCACATTTGTGGTTGTGTGTGAACTTCAACAATATTTCACATTTATAGTTGTGTGTTGGGAGTCATGTTGTGTACATACTGCCCAACTGCTTTGTGTCTGAATCCGACAGGGATTATACTGTGCCTGCAGGGTTTCCATGGGATAGTTTGCATACAGTTGTCAACATCCTTTCATACTGACCATACACTGTAATATTGTACAGTGTACTGGTTCAGTACTTTCACTGGGGTGGACAGTATCCTGGGTTTCAGTCGTATCACTGCTTTAAATATTCATAGTGAGCACACCAGACTGGTTAAGGGCCAGTTGTGCACATATGACCATGCTGCATTTTGTTCGGATATGGACTACTTAAACCAGGCTTGTCCAACATTGGTAGTGTATTCCACAACTTGGGTGGACATTGACAAACACTAGGGATGTGCCCTAGGCCATTTCTACTGCTAGTCAGAGAGTGTGTTTGTCCTTCAACACACATTGTAACTGGATTTTGACATGACATATTTCAAGGTTAGTATACTATGCCTCTGTCTACCCATGACATAACAGTGATACCCAGGGTAAACCTACCATCTCCCATCCACTCATCATGATTCCTGTTGAGGAGAGTCAATGAGGGACTCTCTGGCTAACCTGTACTGGGAGTTTACTCAAGAGTGGAGTGAGCTTCTGGGTTATGGATCAATCACTACAGCATGTCCTATGTATGTCAGTGCTGGGGTTCAGGTCTCTCATGTGCATAGCTCACTGGAATTCAGATTGTACAAGGTGCAGCATGTTCATTGATTCCAGCTTGGACATGGCTTTATACATCAGGCACAGATTGCCTATGGGCAGGCAGTATGGCACTGTGTGGAGCTGCAGTTTGTTTAATCAGGCAACACATGGCATCTGTTTGAGCTCTTTGATCCTCCTGGTGGGGTACTTTTGGGGTCTTTCAAGTTGCTGGAGGTGTCTGCTGAGGTACATCCCACAGGGGCCATTGTACTCAATTGTGAGGCTGATGAAGGATGACTGAAGAGGCACGATGACCTCCCCTGATCTAGATCTGACTACCTTCATGATTAGGTGGGTATATGGTATGTTTCTGTAACCACTACAGCCACATGGTTGTCAAATGCAAGATATCTATCAAATTGTGTCCCCAGGTCTCTTATTACTTCTAAAGTACTTAATGGGTTAACACCTATGTGGTAATTGGTGGGCACTTACTGTTTATCCACAGGGGATGACTATACACTTTTCTGCAATTAGCTTGATGACATGGCTCTGGCACCAGTTGTCTGTTTCTATGTGGCCCTTTTGTAGGATGCTTTTGTCAGCTGGAGGGTCAGATATGTTGCCCAGTTTGTAGTCCTCTGCAAACTTGTTCAGACACAGTCCTTCCATGTTGGCCTGTACCTATGGGAAATATATACCATACAAGGGAGGTCCCAGGACTGAGCCTTGTGGGATGCCAGTTGTAGCTGGTTTGTAGTCTGACATGACTGCAGCATTACTGACCATGTCAGTTCTGTCCTTGGGCTGGTTTGCAACCCATCTACTGACATAGGGGTTTAATTTTAAGCTGGTGAGCTTATCTATAATGAACACTTGGGGTATTGTATGGAAGGCTTTTGCAAAGTCCAGATAGGCTGTGTGGACCACATTCCCCTCATCAATGGCCTTGATGACTGTTTCAAATGAGTCAAACATGTTTAAGGGGCAGGATCTGTCCTTAAGAAAGCCATGCTGGGTAGGATCCAGTGTCTGTAGGTCCACAATATCTTTATTTCTGAGGTCCATGATGATCCTTTCCATAGCTTTGCAGACCAAGCTTGTCAGGATTCTGGGGTGATAGTTTGCAGTATCCATTGAGGCAGCACCTTTGTGGAGAGGGACCACTGTTGCTGTACACTGCTCTTTGGGTACATATCCTGTGGTAAGGCTGAAATTGAGCAGTAGTGTTATTTGGCGTTCCATTCTTCTTGGAGTTCATGTTGGACACAGCCCAGGACACCATCTCGTACCATTGATGCTGTGTGTTTTGCTTTGAAGATGCTGCCTGTTACCTCAGCATCTGCAATGTCAGGGGGCCAGCACTCTGCTGGGATAGATATTTGTCATTTTGGGGGGGGGGGTTTGCACTGAACCTGTCAGGTTGGATGTTGGCAATGTGTGTGGGTTTGATGTATTGTTTGTAATATTTGGTAATTCAGAGCATATCTGTGAATTCCCAACAAGGTTCCTACCATCAGTTAAGACAGCCTTGTGATTATCCTTAGTGTCCTGTACAATTTGTATCTCCATAGGTTCATAGGTTCATACTGGGCTATCTGCCCTAGGGCATTTATCAGCCTAGCCAGAGTGTGTGTGGCTTTCGCCACCCCTTGCTATGTGAATATTATGCCCATTTAGGGTTTACTTTATTGTGCCTCTGTCTAGATGTGACACAGTGAAGACCCCCAGTGTAAATCTACGATCTCCCATCCACTTGGCAAGATTCCTGTTGAAGAGAGTCAGTGAGGGGCTCTGCCTAACATGGAGTGGGATTCTGTTCCAGAGTGTAGGGAGCCTCTGGGTTATGAATCTGTCCCTCCAGCACATCCTATTTATTTATGTGTTGAGGTTGACATCTGTTGCTCTCGCGGCTCTGATGGATTTGGATTTTCTGAGGTGGAGCATGTCCATCAATTCTGTATTGGACATGACCTTGTACATCGGGCATACATCGCCACTGAGTATGCAGTATGTGACTGCATACAGCTGGGGTGTTGTCAGCCAGGCAGCATATGACAAATGTTTGACACCCTTTATCCTCTTGGTGAGGTACTTTTGAGGTCTTTCTAACTGCTGCAGGTGTCGGGTACGGTACATCCCAAATGGGGCATTGTACTCAATTATGGGCCTGATAAGAGAAGAGTATAGGGGCACAATGACCTCTCTTGATGTAGATGTAAATCCTTTCATGATAAGGTGGCCAATATAGGTGGTCTTCCTAGCCACGTTGGCAATGTGTGTGTCGTATGTGGGGTTACTGTCCACTTGTGTCCCTAGGTCCCTGATTACGTCTTCCATACGTAATGGATTACCACCTATGTGGTAATTTGTGAGTACCTTGTTTGGTATTTGGGGAGACATTCATACTCTCCAGTGTCTTCAGGAAGGCTGAGTGGTGTTCCTGGGTCTGAGAGTGTGGTCTGTAGCATGCTACAAACTGTACAGCGGTTTTGCCTACAGTTAGTTGCACATGGATGGTCTCTGATGCTTTGTGCATTGTCAGTAACCTGGACGTGTGGGTATCTTTGCTGAATATGGATACTCCCCCTCCTTTTGTGGTTTGGTCCAGGTTTTGGGGCCGAAAAGCATGATATGAGGTATAACCTGGTAGTGTTGGGGTGCTCTCAGGAGCCTTGATGCAGGTTTCCATCACTGCACAGACATCGATGTTCTCCATACTGGGGAGGGCTTCGAGAGCGTGCATCTTGAGGTTTAGACTTCTGGCATTGAGCAGCATTACCCTTGTTTTTTCCACTTATGTTTTCTAGGGAGGTGGGTTTGTCATTTCAGCCTTGCCTACAAAAGGCACTATGGAGGTGGCAAGAGCCTTAGCCAATATCCAGATGCACAGGGGTTACAGGTGCAAGCCATCCCTGGCAAAGCAGCGTGGCTTGTCAAGCATGACATCCCAAGCAGACACACATTGTATCCCCTTGGAATGACACCAGTAATTGAGCCAATTGTTAAAGCTGATCATTCTGTGTTTGTACTGTGGCATCATTCTTGGTGGGGGTAGGATGTTGCTCAGGGTCAGAGTCATACCAGCCTGGCCTACGTAATCGGAGAGCTCCTCTATGTCTCTTTACATGTAGTCCAAGTAGGTACATCTCAGGTCATTCACACCAGCATGGACAATGACTGAGTCATATTTGTACTTGCTTTGGAGTGACCTGCATGATTGTGTTATGTGGCGGATTGTAGCAGCCTACAGGCAGCTTACTCTACCCTTTTCCTTGTTCAGTCACGTGAGCGGGACATCAGTGTGTCTGACTATGGAGTCACCTATTACAAGTGTATCAGGCATGTTGTTTGTCCTTACGGGCTGTGACTGTTTGGCACACCGACTTTGTGTACTATGTGTTGCATGTGCTATGTTTGGGGGTAGTGGTTGCTTGGGTGTCTGCTTTGGAGGCCTCTGTTGATTTGATGTTTTTTAATTAGAGCCTCCGGGAATGTTTTTGTGTGTTTATGTCTTTAGTTTGCAGTTGTGATAGGTCTACGTGAGTGGGTTTTTGGTGTGTGTGGTTACCTTCTCCTCCGGACTAGTTTAGACAGTACTGAGTTGAGAGAGCTCAGCCTCCAGTTTGGAGACGTGCTTGCATCTCTCACATATATTTGTATTTCTTGGGGGGAGGAGGGGTTTGTCTGTGTACATGGGACAGGTGTAACATTGCCCAAGATTCACAGATTCAACTTGTTGTAGCTGGCCTTTGTGGATTTTATGACTGGCCATATTTTATTGCCATAATACTGATCAGAGATTACTTCCCTTTTTGGGTTTGCTCTATCATGTGGTGACTTCCTCATTCTCTTGCATGGTTTGGTAATCGCTGTGGTCCACCATGCCAGATGCCTGTGTGTATGGTATTGGGCCTTGGTTTTATTTGGGATTGCATAATCCATGCATTCCTGACTGTGTTCATAGAATGCATTTATAAAGGGTTCTGAGGTGTGGCCCATATTTTCCACAGGCACAGGGCCTTTAATGGATTCCACATCAGTTTGGAGGAGTGCAACATTTCCTTTACACATGTTTTTCACTGTGGTTTTCTGGCCAGGGATTGTGGTCAGGATGTGAATATCCAGTGTGATTACTCTATGGGTCTGATCTTACCAGTGAGGAATACACTTCTCATCTGGCCATAGAGTACCCATGTTGCTGATTATCAAATCCAGTATGCTTACCCTTCTTGTGGGAGTGGTACGTTGTTCCTGAGCATTTTGGTTTATGGATTCTAGGAACCTTTGGCCTAGGGTGTTGGAGCTGGGATAATGCTCCCAGTCTATGTTTGAGTATTTTCAGTCACCCAATATAATGTTGTTTGGAGAGCTTGATATTTCCATGTGTTCCAAAGTGGGCCAAGTGCAGTTCCTGGCATTAGGAGGGTAGTCTGTAGCAGGCTACAAACTGGCAGGCAGTCTTAGCCACTGTTACTGGAGCATGGATAATCCATGCTGCTTCTTGTTGTGGTACCAACATGGGGGTGTGGTTATCCTTGACAATTATTGCTACTCACCCTCCTTTTGTAGTTTGTTCCATGTTTTGGGGCTGTAAAGCACAGTATGAGGTGTAACCTGGCATTGTTAGGGTGCTCTTGTGAGCCTTAACCCAGTTTTCTGTTACAGGACAGATATCAACATTCTCCATGCTGAGGGGAGTTTAGACTGCATGCATCTTGCAGTTTGGACATCTGGCATTGGGTAGCATTACATCTAGGTTCTTATCCCTTGTGATACCTATGGAGGTGGGTTTGTGTTTTGAGCCTTACCTATTCAAGGCACAGTGGGGGTGTCAACAGCCTTTGCCAGTATCCTACAGGCCAGGACTGATAAGTGCATGCCATCCCTAGCAGGTGGAGCATCATGTCTTGCTCAGCATGTCATCCCAGCCTGGCATGCATTGGATCCCCTTTGACTTATGGCAATACTTAAGCCAATTATTGTAATTGATCATCTCATCTTCATATTGTGGCATCATGCTTGGTGATGGTAGGATGTTAGTCAGGGTCATCATGTTTGCATATACTACATGGTGTTACATTGCTTAACACATGGCAATCATGCCTCAGGTGGTGCTGCAGGGCTGTCTATGTTGGATGCACATACTACACTCCCTGTACATGTTTGATAGCAGGTTGTGTCAACTTAGGCATCCCTTTTACTATATGTGTGAGTCAGAGAGAGGTATCATTTCCTGGGTTCCTACTGAGCCAGTGTATGTGCTATGCATTGCCACTTTGCCAAGGCCAAGGCATACTGGGCATGCCTCCTTCTGCCTACTGGGGCAGGCTCAGGTTGTTCTTCCTCCGAGTCACTCTCTGCCTGTGATTGGCTTGGCAATGGTGGGGGGCTGTTTGGCCCAGCCCTATGCTGGTCCTGCTGCAGCTGTTTTCGCAGAATCATATTATGTAGCATAGCACATACCATGACGATTTGGGTACATGTAGTTGGTGAGTACTGCAAGGCTCCACCAGATGTGTCCAGGCACCGGAACCGTGACTTGAGTAGCCCAAACACACGCTCGATTACATTTTGTGTTTGTGCGTGTGCCTCATTATGGTGTTCTTGTTCAGGTGTGTGTGCATTTCTGATGGGTGTCATCAGCCAAGGCTCCAGTGCATAGCCAGCATCCCCCACTAAGTGACCATGTGGGATGTCCCCATTGGCAAATGTCTGGTACAGCTGCGTCAAATGCCAGATATGGGAATCATGGTAGCTTCCAGGGCAGCCAGCACACACATTCATTATTATGCCCTGGGCATCACACATGACCTGGCAGTTGATGGAGGGGAAGCCCTTGCGGTTAATGTAGGCCTTACCCCGCTCACCGGCTGGTGCTTTGATGCGTATATGCGTGCAGTCTATTGCACCCACTACCTCAGGGTATTCTGCTATTTGCTGGAAGAGACGCATATTGCTGGACAATACCTCACGGGAATTGGGAAAATATACATGGTCACTGACATGTGCTGACATGGCATCCAGGAACTGGTGCAGTACCCTGGATGCTGATGCCTGTGATATCCCCATCATATCACCAGTTGGTCTTTGGAAGGTACCTGTTGCTAGTATTCTTAGGCCAACACATACCTTGGTTTCCACTGGGATGGGTTCCCCTCTGTTGGTTCTGTGTGTGAGGCATGGCCTGCACAGCTCAACAATTTGCTGTAGGAGGTCTCTGTCCACTCTATAGTGCTCCACTATCTCCTGCTCATGTAACCCCTGGTAGGTGACCCTGGGCCTGTACACTCTTCTCCGTCTCCTCACTGTGGGTTGTCCAGCAGCATTTGCATAGTCACCACCCTCAGCAAGTTGCATATGTCTCCCTATAACAGCTATGGCAGCCCCTAGCATTTTTGGTCTTAGTGAAGCTTATTCAGTTTTCACTTCTAATAGCTTACTCCTCTGTTGCAGTGTCTCTTGAGAGAAACAAACATTCTGCACTGTTGTTTGCAGAGTTTTAAGCGCTTCCCCCCTTAGCAACCCCTACTCGGTGGCCATGTTGTTTTAGCCTGCTATTCCCTTCCATTGTAAACTCATGCTTTGCATAAACCCACATTTGTGGATTTAATATTTTTATTTTTCTGTTTTTTTATAGCGCAGCCCATTTGCGCGACGCTGCACTACGTTTAAATTTTTATTTCATGTTTGCATCAGGGTACGTTGCCAGTGGCCACATATTTGGCCATTTTCATGCTGTCTGGGACATTTGCAACCTTTATTTGGAGCTGACAAGGCTCCATTGTGTTATTTGCAGAACTGTACTCAGTTATCAACTGAGTACATTTCTGCAGATAACACGGCTCTTACACGGGCAGGTTTCTGCTTCCTGGATCGTGAAATTACCTCATTTGCATGCCTTTCGGCTGCCAGTGAGGTAATTAGCATATCCACGCCCTGCCCGTGTAAGAGCCATTTTAGGTGCTCTCTTACACGCACATTCAGGCTGTTCCTGGATCGCGATGGCTGCATGGAGTCTTACACTACTCTTAGACTCCGTGCAAGCCATCGTGAATCCTGCCCTATGTCTTTACATTTCAGCAAGCAATATGGAATTACAGGGTGTAATACAGACATTACTTGCTGACAGTTTGCCCAAAGGTTTTTTTTCACAATTGCTAACCTCAGCAGGCTTATCATACTAGGTGTATTGTGAGTGTATTGTATGCATAGGCCATGACCATATCATATATGGGTTGATGCACCACATGCTGGCGCACACAGGGTCAAACCGGTGGCTAAGCTCTGTCAACCTAATACTGGACAATACAGTCAAGAGGAGTAGGGTTATACAACCACAACACCAACTGTCTCACATAGACCTACAATATAAGCACCAGCAAAACACACACATAAATACACATTACCATACTTGGACAATACAAATATTAATCTGAAAAAGAGAGAGTGTCCTCCTAAGCAGACAAGCAAGCAACATGCACCTCCAAGCACATGCCAGAAAACACATAATAAACAAATGCAGTGTGCCTCACAACAGACCCTAAGGCAAAACAACATACCCAACACACTACTAATAGGTGACTTCATAGTCAGGCATACAGATGTCCCACTCACGCGGCTGGACAAGGGGAAGGTTACTGTCAGTTGTCTGTCAGGTGCTATGATCCGCCACATAACACAAGCACTTACATCATTCCAGAACAGGTATATATATATATATGATGTGTTCTTTGTACATGTCAGTGTGAATGATCTGAGACATACCTCCCAGGACAACATGACAAGAGATATATATTAGCTCTATGATCATGTAGCCCAGGCTGGTATGACCCTGACCTTGAGTAGCATCTTACCTTCACCTACATGATACTGCAATATAACAGAAAGATGATAAACTTCAACAACTGGTTGAGCTTCTGGGGTCATTCAAAGGGGATCCAGTCTCGGTCTACCTGTGATGACATGACAGACAAGCCTTGTTGCTTTGCTAAAGATGGTTTGCACCTGTAACCCCTATGCTTCTGAATACTGGCCAAGGCTCTTGCTGTCCCCATATTGCCTTTTTTTAGACAAAGCTCAAAGGTTCATAGGTTAATAGGTTCATAGGTAGGTACTAGGCTATCGGCCCTGGGGCCTATACAAGCCCAGCCAAAAAGGTACCCTGGCCTTTGCCACCCAAGAAATTTATGTTCCTGTGCCACTGTTGAGCAGAGACACAGAAGTGATCCCCAGGGTGAATTTCCTATTTCCTATCCAATCATTAAGATTTTTCTTGAAGAGCACTAATGAGGAGCTTTGTTTGATATAGATAGGTAGTTTATTTCAGAGTATGGGAAGTTTCTGGGACAGGAATCTATCCCTCTGGCATGTTCTGTTTATTGTGGTGACAAGGTTTAGGTCCCTAGAGTGTGTAGGTTCATAGGTTAATAGGTAGGTACTAGGCTATCTGCCCAAGGGCATTTATAAGCCTAGCCAGAATGTGTTGACTTTCACCTCCCTTTTAAATTAGTTTCCCGGGCCTCTGTCTAGCAGGGCCACTGAAGTGATCCCAGGGGTAAATTTACAATTTCCCATCCACTCATCAGGATTCCTCTTGAAGAGAGTCAGCGAGGGGCTCTGCCTAACATAAACTGGGATTCTATTCCAGAGCGAGGGAAGTCTCTGGGACAGGAATCTATCCATCCAGCATGTCCTGTTTATTGCTGTGCTGAGGTTTAATTCACTGGAGCATGTGGCTCTAAGAGATTTGGTTTTCTTAAGGTGGAGCATGTCCATTAATTCCGGGTTGGAAATGGCCTTATACGTCAGGCATAGATCACCTCAGAGCAGGCAGTAAGCAACCGAGTAGAGCTGGAGTTTCTTTAGTCGAGCTGCATAGGGCATCTCTTTCAGGCCCATGATCCTCTTGGTGAGGTACTTCTGTGGTCTTACCAGCTGTTGCATGTGCTGATTAAGGTACATACCAAATGGGGCATTGTACTCTATTATGGGCCTAATGAGTGATGAGTAGAGGGGCACAATGACCTCTCTTGATTTAGAGGTGAACCCTTTTGTGATTAGGTGGGCTACATAGAAGGAATTTCTAACCACTTTGGCAATGTGATTATCAAAGGAGAGGTTACTATCTACCTGGGTCCCCAGGTCCCTAATTACATTTTCCGTACCTAGTGGATTACCACCTATGTGGTAATTCATGGGCACTTTGTTTTTTCCAAAGGGGATGACTATGCATTTTTTGGCATTCAGCTTGAGGCCATGGTTTTGACACCAGGGATCTGTCTCTGTAAGACCCTTCTGGAGGATGTCTGTGTCAGCCAGAGAGTTGATTATGGCCCCCAGTTTGCAGTCATCTGTGAACTTGGTCAGCCATAGTCCTCCCATGCTTGCCTGTACCTCAGAGAAGTATATACTGAACAGGAGGGGTCCCAGGACCGAGCCCTGTAGGATGCCACTTGTGACTGGTTTAGAGTCGGACATGGCACCCGCACCTCTGAACATGTGTGTTCTATCTGTGAGCCAGTTGGCCACCCATCTCGTGACATAGGGGTTAATGTTCAAGCTGGTAAGCTTGTCTATGATGCCAGAGTGGGGAATGGTGTCAAAGGCCTTAGTGAGGTCCAGGTAGGCTGTGTGGACTACCTTACCTTCATCTATGGCCTTGGTAACTGTTTCAAAGAAGTCAACTAGGTTTAGGAGGCAGGATCTGCCTTTAACAAAGCCAAATTGTGTAGGGTCCAGTGTCTGTAGGTTCCCAATGTCTCTGTTTATGAGTTCCATGATAATTCGCTCCATAGCTTTGTAGACCAGGCTGGTCAGGCTTATAGGGTGATAGTTCCCAGGTTCTGTTGTGGCACCACCTTTGTGGAGTGGGATGACTGTTGCTGTACGCCATTCTTTGGGTACATAGCCTGTGGTAAGGCTGAGTCTGAACAGTGAATTTAGGTGAGGGTTTATTTCCTTTTGGAGGTTGTGTAAGACGCAGCCTGGGACACCATCTGGTCCCATTGATGCTGTGTTCTTAGCTTTGGAGAGGGCTGTTTTTACCTGCATGTCCGTGATGTCTGGGGCTCTGCATTCTTCTGGGATGGACTCGGGCCCTTTTGGGGGTGGGGGGGGCGAAGTTTGCACTGAACTTGTCTGCCAGGATGTTGGCAATGTCAGTTGGTTCAGTGTATTTTTTGCCATTTTGCAGTAGCTCAGAGCACATCTGAGAGTTGCCACCTAAATGTTTGATATAGCTAAAGAAGGTTTTGTGGTTATCTTTTGATTCCATGGCAATTTTTCTTTAGAAACTGGCCTTGGATGATTTTATGAGCGATCGTAGTTTCTTGCTAATAATGATCAGTGATGCCTTTCCTTTTTGGAATTTTGCTCTATCATGTAGTAGTTTCCTCCTTCTGTTGTATAGCTTATTTATGGCCAAGGAACACCAGACTGGTTTCCTCTTTTTGGAGGAGTGAGTCTTGGTTTTACTTGGGATGGCTCAATCCAAGCATCCCTGTAGATGCTCATAGAATGCACTTGTAAAGGATTCTGCAGATTGGATAGCATTATCCTGTAGCAAGGGGGCTTTGAAACTTTCCACTTCGGTCTTGAGAAGTGTGAAGTTTGCTTCTGAAAAGTTTTTCACAGTGGTTTCCTTGACTGGGGGTGGGGTCAGGATGTGGATGTCCAGTGTGATTACTTTGTGATCTGATCTTACCAGCGAGGGGTTTACCTCTTGTGTGGAACACTGATTCCCCATGTTGGTGATGATCAGGTCCAGTATGTTGTCACCTCTAGTGGACATGGTGACCAGCTGTTCCAGGGCATTTGAGTTTATAAACTCTAGGAAGCATTGGGCAAAGGAGTTTGTACTTGAGTAATTCTCCCAGTCAATGTTTGGGTAGTTGAAATCTCCTAATATAATGGTGTTTGGTAGGACCTTTATATTTTCCAGTGTTCTCAGGAATGCTGAGTGAGGGTCCTGAGACATGGTAGGTGATCTGTAGCAGGCTACAATCTGATAAGCAGCTTTGCCCACTGTTAGTTGAACTTGGATGGTCTCCGAGACCTCGTGCTGTGCCACTAACCTGGAGGTGTGGGTATCCTTTATGAAAATGGATACACCCCCTCCTTTTGTATTTCGGTCCGGGTTTTGGGGCTGAAGCTCGGAGGGATTGGGATTTCTTTACGTGGAGCATGTCCAACAGCTCTCTGTTTGACATACCTTTGTATGTTAGGCAGAGATCACCTCTGAGTAGGCGATATGCGACAGAGTAAAGCTGGAGTGTTTTGAGACGGTCTGTGTAGGGCATGTATGTGAGGCCGCTAATCCTCTTTGTGAGGTATTTCTGCTGGCTTTCCAGCTGTTGTAGATGTCTTGTGAGGTACATACCAAAAGGGGCATTGTACTTTATAATGGATCTAATGAGTGATGAGTAGAGGGGAACAATGACCTCTTTTTTTCTGCATGAGAAAACTTTTGTGAGGAGGTGTGCCACATAGAAGGATTTCCTGACTACTGTGGCAATGTGATTATCAAAGGAGAGACTACTGTCCACCTGTGTCCCAAGGTCTCTTATCACACTTTCAGTGTTAAGTATACTACCGCCCATGTTGTAGTTCATGTGTACAGAGTTTTTACCAAAGGGAATGACAATGCACTTTTGGCATTGAGCTTGAGGCCGTGGCTTTGACACCAGGCATCTGTCTCAGTGAGGCCCTTTTGTAGGATGTCCACATCATTAGTAGTTTCAATTATGGCTCCTAGTTTGCAGTCATCTGGGAACTTCATTAGCCAAAGACTTTCTGTGTTAGCCTGTACTTCAGGGAAGTAGATACCAAACAGGACAGGGCACAGGATGGAACCCTGTGGTACTCCACTTGTCACTGGTCTATAGTCGGATTTGGAGTCTGCTACTTTCACAGTGTTGGTTCTGTCAGTGAGCCAGTTAGCAACCCATCTTGTGACATAGGGATTTATACCTAGTTTAGTGAGTTTATCTATAATTCCAGAGTGGGGGATGGTGTCGAAAGCCTTGGCAAGATCTAGATAGGCTGTGTGAACCACCTTACCCTTGTCTACAGCTTTGGTGACTGCTTCAAAGAAGTCTATCAGGTTTAGGAGACATGATCTGCCTTTTACAAACCTGAACTGGTTGTGGTCCAGAGTTTGGAGATTACCAATGTCTTTGTTTATAAGTTATATGATGATACATTCCATGGCCTTGCAGACCAGGCTCATCAGGCTAATGGGGTGCTAGTTCCCGGGGTCCGTGGTGGCTTCCCCCTTGTGTAGTGGGATAACCATCGCTGTACGCCATTCAGCAGGCACAAAGCCTGAGGTCAGGCTATTATTGAACATGTTACTTAGGTGTGGTGCCAGTTCATTCTGTAGTTCATGTAGAACGCAGCCTGGGATGTTATCTGGTCCCATAGATGTTGTGTTCCTGGCTTTGGAGAGTGGTTTTTACCTGTGCAGCCATGATGACAGCAACTTTGCATTCTTCCGGTATAGAGATGGGCTCTTTCATGGGTGAGAGGGGGGTAAAGTTAGCACTGATCCTATCTGCCAGGATGTTGGCAATATCAGTTGGGTCTGTATATTTAGTGCCATTGTGCTGTAACTCAGAGCAGATGTGAGTGTTGCCATTGAGATTCCTGACATAGCTATAGAATGCTTTGTGGTTGTCTTTAGAATCAGTGGCGATTTTGTTTTTGTAACTAGCTTTGGAGAATGTTATCAGGGATCGCAGCTTCTTACTGAGGCTGACCAGGGAGCTCCTCGACTCATGGGATTTTACCCTCTTTTGCAACAGTTTCTTCCTTCTGTTGTGCAGTTTGTTTATGGCAGGGGACCACCAGATTGGCTTCCTTTTCTTGGAGGATAGCATCTTGGTTCTGTTTGGGATAGCATGATCCATTCACTCATGTAAGTGCTTATAAAGTGCAATTGTATAGGATTCAGTAGTCGTAACTGTATTGTCCATCTGCATGGGTGTCCTGTAGTTCACCATTTCTGTCATAAGATGCATGAAGTTGGCTTTGGAGAAATTGTTTAACATGGTTTCCTTAATGGGCGGTGGGGGCAGAATGTGGATATGTAGGGTAATTAGCTTATGGTCAGATCGGACCAATGAGGCGTTGACTTCAGGTGTGGAACAATGGTCACTCAGGACAAACTAAACACAGTAACCAACAGAAATTACCACAAAGTGAGCTAAATGCTACTCATTGCCAGAAGTCTCAGCCTCCAAATGCACACACTTGAGGCACTTCTCAGTATGGAGAATATTGATATCTGTGCAGTAACAGAAACCTAGTTCAAGTCTCCAGAGAGCAAACCAGCACTACCAGGATACTACTCATTCCATACCTTCCAGCATCAGAACCTGGATCATAGCACATAGGATGGGGATGTATCCATATTCATCAAGGATACCTACACCTCTCTCTACATGCTCTCTACAGGATATGTACCCATAGAATGTTGCACAGCAATGTTCTTCCCACTCCACAGGGGTGGGGCCACAAAAGACCCTTGGCATTCATGCTCTATGAGCCTGATGAGTCTGATCTACAAGGCAATGGAGCCAATCATAATGGAAGTCAATAATAAAGACATTGGGAACCTTCACACAGTTGAGCACACCCAGTTTGGCTTCGTCAAATGCAGATCACGCCTCCTGAACTGGGTGGATTTCTTTGAGACAGTTACCCAGGCTACAGATGATTGAAATGAGCTCCACACAGCCTACCTATACCTCGCTAAGGCCTTTGACACCATTCCCCAGTCAGGCATCATAGATGAACTCACCAACCTGGGCATGAATCCACACATCACAAGATGGATTGCAAACTGGCTGACAGATAGATCCCACAAATTAAGAGTTGCTAGCTACATGTCAGACTCTACACCAGTAACAACTGGTGTCCCCCAGGGTTCAGTCCTGGGGTCCCTCCTGTTTTGTATAGACGTCTCAAAAGTACATGCCAACACAGGAGGGTTGTGGTTGACTACGTTTGCTGGGAACTGTAAAGTGTTTGCCATAATAGATTCCCCGGATGACACAAATATTCTCCAGAAGGGACTCTATGAGACAGATGTGTGGTATCAGAATCATGGCCTCAAGCTCAATGTGGAAGATTGCATAGTAACCCCTTTTGGTGAAAACAAAGTACCCACAAACTACCACATAGGTGTTACCCCCTTAAAACTG
Source organism: Protopterus annectens (assembly GCF_019279795.1). Taxonomy (NCBI): domain Eukaryota; kingdom Metazoa; phylum Chordata; order Ceratodontiformes; family Protopteridae; genus Protopterus; species Protopterus annectens. The sequence continues at coordinate 1,957,391,946 of NC_056743.1, read as the reverse complement.
ACAAGGTAATAAGGGATCTGGGGACACAAGTAGATAGTCATCTTTCCTTTGACAACGATGTTGCCAAAGTGATTGGGAAATCTTATGTGGCCCATCTAATCAACAAAGGGTTTGCATCAGGATCAAAAGAGGTAGTGGTGGCCCTCTACTCTTAAGTCATCAGACCCATCATTGAGTACAATGCACCATTTTGGATGTACTCGACTAAGCATATCCAGCAGCTGTAGAGACCACAGAGGTACCTCACCAAGAGGATTACTGGCCTCAAACAGTTGTGTTATGCAACACAACTGGTAAAACTAAATCTGTTCTCCGTTGCATCACTACTCAGAGGCACACTATGCCTAACATACAGAGCCATGTCTAACACATAACTGTTGAACATGCTCCATCTATGGATAACAAAATTGAGTCACACTACACACTCCAGGGATATGAACCTTATCACAACAATGAATACAACATGCTGGTGGGATAGAGTACCATCCCAGACACTTGCCTTACTGTGGAACAGAGTCTCAATGTGCATCAGACAGAGCCCCTCGCTGACACTCTTCAATAGGAACCTTGATGAGTGGATGGGAAACAGACAATTCACGCCAGGCATCACATCAGCAGCCCCACTAGAAAGGGGCTTAGGGTGCTAACTATTAGAACTAGGGCTTAGGAGACTACCCAATGGGATGGTGAAAGCTGCACAACTTGCCTAGGCTAATATATGCCTTCATGAAGATAGTCTACTACATACCTATGAACCTATGTGACAGGTATATGTCTACAGATGGTAGATGTGTACTTCATTGTGTAGTCATGTTGTACAGCAGGCACATGGACCACACACACTGTAATGATTACAGATACTGGTGGCTGTTATGTACAGTGGGTGAGATGTGCACCTCATGTCTTTTTTGCCATTGGGATGTGTGCTGGGTGGGACAGTCCTGGATGGCTCCCTGTCATGGTCACCCTCTTACACACATCTCTGCCCATCCATCTTTGGCTTATCATACTGTGTTCCCCCTACATATATATAGGTACATAGGTAGGTAATAGGCTATCTGCCTGAAGGCATATATTAGTATGGCCAGAGTGTGCAGCTATCACCACACATGGGGTTAGTTCCCTCAGCCTCTGTGTAGTAGAGCTGATGAAGTGATCCATGGTGTGACAGTTCAGTTTCACATACACTCATCAAGGCTCCTCTGGAAGAGTGTCAGTGAGGGACTCAGCTTAATGTAGGTTGGGAGCCTGTTCCAAAGCAAGGGAAGTCTGTGAGTTAGTAATGTATCCCTCCAACATGTTCTATTTATTGTTGTGATGATGATATCCCTTGAGCATGTGGCACAGTGAGCTTGGGCTTACTTCAGATAGCGCATGTACATCAGTTCTGCATTGGACATGGACCTGTCTGCTGGGCAGAGATTGCCTGAGGAGACAGTATGCAACAGAGTACAGATTGAGTTAAATTCAGTCTTGTTGCATGGGGCAACTGTTTGAGGCCAGTAATCCTCTTGTTGAGGTACTTCAGTGGTCTTTCCAGCTGCTGAAGGTGCCTAGTCAGATTTATCGCAAGTGTGTGTGATACTCTCTGATGGGTCTGATGACTGATGTGTAGAGGGAACCTCCTTTGACCTACATGCAAAGACCTTGGCAATTTGTGGGAACACATAGCATAATTTTCTAAATATTTTGTGAATGCGTTTCTGGAAGTAGAGATGACTATCCACATGTGTCCATAGATCCCTTATTACTACCTCCATATTTAGGGTGTTGGCACCTATGTGGTATTTGTATGACTGTAGCTTGAGGCCATAATTTTGACACCACATCTGTCTGACTGAGACCCTTTTTAAGGATGTCTCTGTTGTCCCAAACATTGATTATGACAACCTTTTTGCAGTCATCCACAAACTTTGCTAACCATAGCCCTCGTGTGTTTGACTGTATTTCTGAAAAGTATACACCAGACAGGAGGGATCCCAGGACTGAGCCATGGGGGGCAGCAGTTGCTACCAGCTTACAGTCCAACAGGGAGACCACAATTCTTACCTTGTGGGATCTATCTGTGCCCCAGTTGGCAATCCATCAGATGACATACGTGTTTATGCACAGGTTGCTGATTTTGTGGATACGACATGTGTGTGGGATGTTGGAAAAGGGCTTTTCAAGGTCTATGTAGGCTGTATGTAGCTTATTTAATTGATGTATGTCATGGGTGACTGCCTTGAAAACTGTCTAGCAGGTTTAGGAACCACGATCTGCCCCTAACCAAACCAAAATGGGTAGGGTTGGGTGTTTGTAGGCTCCCAATAGCTCTGTTTATGAGTTCCATAATGATGGACTCCATGGCCTTGCAGATCAGGCTTATTAGGCTTATAAGACAATCATACCCATGGTCTGTTGTGCACCAACACTTGTGGAGTGTGCCAAACGTTGCTGTAACCCATTCAACAGTTTTATATCCTGTACAGAGAGTGAGTCTCAACAGATTGTTCAGGTGCAGGGTCTGTTTGTTTTGGAGTTTACATATGACACAGCCAGGGAAACCATGTCATCCCATAGACACCATGTTTTTAGGTTTGGATAGAGCTATTTAACCATTGTATATGTGATTTCTGGGTTTTCACAATCTCCAGGTATGGTAATGGGCCCTTTTGTCAGTGGGGGGGGGGGGTAAATATCTATGAACCTGTCTGACAAGATGTTGGCAATGTCAGTCATGTACATGTATTCCTTTACACTTTGCACTGACTCAGAACATATATGAGTTTACATTGATATTTATGACATAGCGAAAGAAAGCTTCATGGTTCTCTATGGACTCTTTGGCAATATTTTTGCCAGAACATGGCTTGGATAATGTTAGGAGTGCTCATTGTTTCTTGATGATACTGACTGGAGATTTATTGATCTTCTTTGGATTTTCAGTTTCTTTGAAAAACTTAAGTACTTGTATTACAGTTTGATTATGACAGGGGTCCAATATATTATATGGGTCTGTTTTCATATCACTGTGTGCGCAAGGCAGGACTGGTGAATAAGTGACAAGTGTCTGGAGTAAGAACTGCCAGATATGTGTGGCCCGCTTCTGTACTTAGACATGGCCTAAGTGTGTGAGCATGCCCTGTATGACCTTTCAGTATGTTGCTGACTGAAATTTGCTAAATTTAAGTGTGTGAGCATGCCCACTATGGGCATATATACTATATTTGTGTGAAAAATCAAGTTGGTTTTTACTTCAAGGCTCACCTTTGTGTTCTACATCGACAGGAAGCATGCTGTGCCTGCAGGGCTTCCATGAGTCAATTTGCATAGACTTATCAACATTTCTACATACAGGGGGGACAGCTATTATTTGTACATTTCTACCCTGGGGGACACACCTGATTGTTACTGTGGGTGTACATAGGATGAGGGGTACACCTGACACTTATACACATTTGCTAGGCCTGCACTGCTATATCAGGTACTCCATTTCATTCTGTACAGTTGCCTATCATACTGGCTTGAGGCATACCACCATACTACAGACCTTTGCTTCCAATTACACGCATATTAGTTTGTGACTTCATAGCCTACCCAACCCACTTCACACTGCCTGGCCTGCTGTTATCTGTCTGCATATGCCTGGGGGGAGGTTACTCATATGCCTCTTCAGAGGGCATGATACAGCATTTGTTTGTGTTTGCAATTTGTATACAGTTGTCCTGCTGGCTGTGACTGTTAGGTATGTGACCCCCCCCCAACAGGTATGTGTAAGTGACTTAAGTTGTGTCTGTGCCAGTAAAATGCTGTGATGGCTTAGTGGCTCAGTACTATGACTATAGTGCACAGTATCCTGGGTTCGAGCCCTGTCACTGCTTTTTATTTTCCTGCTGGGCAGACCTGACTGGTTAAGGAACAGTAAAGCAGGTGTGAGCGTGTTTATCCGACTTTGCTCGACTTTGCCCGACTTTGTCCAACATTGCCCAACATTGCCTGACGTTGCCCGACGTTGCGCTGGTTAATGCGGTGCGCAGCTACATGCAATTGTATTTAAATATGCTCGATACTGGTAAAATGTACTTAGCAGTGCTTTATATTGCTTAAAATAGGGCATTCATGCCTCAGGTGGTGCTGCAGGGCTGCCTATGTCAGATGCACATAGTACACTCCCTATATATGTTTGAAAACAGGTAGTGTCAAGTTAGGCATCCCTTTTACTGTATGTGCAAGTCAGAGAAATGTGTCATTTCCAGGGTTCCTACTGAGTCAGTGTAAGTGCTATGCATTGCCTCTTTGCCAAGGCCAGGGCATACTGGGCACGCCTCCTTCTGCCCACTGGGGCAGGTTCAGGTTGTTCCTCCTCCGAGTCACGCTGTGCCTGTGCAGGCCTTGGCAATGGTGGGGGCTGTTTGGCCCTGCCCCATGTTGTTCCTGCTGCAGCTGTTTCTGCAGGATCATATTGTGTAGCATGGCACATACCATAACAATTTGGGTACATGTAGTTGGTGAGTACTGCAAGGCTCCACCAGATGTGTCCAGGCACCGGAACCATGACTTGAGCATCCCAAACACATGCTCAATTATGTTTCTTGTTTGTGCGTGTGTCTCATTATGGAGTTCTTGTTTAGATGTGTGTGCGTTTCTGATGGGTGCCATCAGTCATGGCTCCAGTGCGTATCCAGCATCCCCCACTAGGTGACCATCAGGGATGTCCCCATTGCCAAATCTGTGGTACAGCTGCGTCAGATGCCAGATGTGGGAATCGTGATAGCTTCCAGGGCAGCCAGCACACACATTCATTATTATGCCCAGAGCATCGTACACGACCTGGCAGGTGATGGAGGGGAAGCCCTTGCGGTTGATGTAGACCCTACCCCGCTCAACTGGTGGTGCTTTGATGCATATGTGCGTGCAGTCTATTGCACCCACTACCTCAGGGTATTCTGCTATTTGGTGGAAAAGATGCATATTGCTGGCCAATGCCTCACAGGAATTGGGGAAATATACGTGGTCACCAACATGTGCTGACATGGCATCCAGGAACTGGTGGAGTACCCTGGATGCTGATGCCTGTGAAATCCCCATCATATCACCACTTGGTCTCTGGAAGGTACCTGTAGCTAGTATTCTTATGCCAACACATACCTTGGTATCCACTGGGATGGGTTCCCCTCTGTTGGTTCTGTGTGTGAGGCGTGGCCGGCACAGCTCAACAATTTGCTGCAGGAGGTCTCTGTCCACCCTATAGCGCTCCACTATCTCCAGCTCATATAGCCCCTGGTAGGTTACCCTGGGTCTGTACACTCGTCTTCATTTCCTCACTAAGAGTTGCTCAGCAGCATTCACAACATCACCACCCTCAGCACCTTGCACATGTTGGTTTATGATAGCAAGAGCAGCACCTAACATTTTGTCTGACTTAAAATTTTTAAGCTTTCCCTCTTTGTATACTGCAGTGTTGCAGAGTTCTTGGGAAAAAAACAGGGGGGATGGTGTTTGCAGAGTTTAAAGTGCTGGGCTGGGCTAGTCTGCTGTCTGTGTAATTGGTGGATTCTCATATATTTCACCTGGCAGCTCTGCTAGTTCTCCTTGGTTAACTTCCTACTACTTCTTTTCCTTTCTTTTCCCTTTCTGTTTCCGCTTGGAGCAGCGCCGCGCAAACACGCACACACGAGTGCACACGTGTGCACACGAGTGCACACGCTGTGTGCATGTTTGCAAGAAATTTCTGATATTTTAACAGTGTGCACCTTTGGTTTCAAGTTTTCAAATAGGACAACTGTAGGCATGCCTCTTGCAATCCTGAGCAACTCAGGGCAAACACAAGCCACTGTGCTCCAATTAGCTTACAGCCTTTCTGACATACCCCCTCATGATGTCACCTATATTGTACTCAACTACTCACCTACTCCTACGCTTACACTCTTGGGATATGGCTCACATGCTGGTGAAAACTGGGATTCACTATCCTTATACTCATTTGCATAGGATTGTCCACTAATGCATGGTTACATCTCTCACACTGAGCTTCCCCCACTTAGCAACCACTACTCAGTGGCTATGTTGTCTTCAGCCTGCCATTCACCTGCATGGCAGGATAAGCTTTTTAGTGAAAATGCCTATTTTTGGCTATTTTTAAATCATTTTCTTGTTTTTTAAAGTGCCACACGTTTGCGCAGTGCTGCGCTATGCTTAAACATTGGAAAAAAAAGCTAGATTTTAATAATTTTAAACATTTATAAATGCCAATGGCCTTATATCTGGTCATTGGCATGCTTCCTCAACTATATGCATCCTTTATTTGGAGCTGTCATAGCTCCGTTTAGCTATTTGCAGAGCGGTACTCCGTTACCAATGGAGTACATTTCTACAGATAACACTAATCTTCCATGGACAGGTTAGTGTTTCCTGGATTACAAATTTACCTCATTTGCATAGCTTTCAGCAGCAAATGAGGTAATTTGCATACCATGATGCTGTCCGTGCAAGAGTAGCTTTAGCAGCTCTCGTGCACGCCTCTGCCGGCTGTACCTGGATTGTACGATAGACATATTGCTGCCGTGAGCTCCTACACTCTTCTTGCACTCCATGCAAGCTTTCGTAAATCCGGCCCATGCAATTTGTTCACTTAAAATGTTATAAGTAGTTACAAAATAACCTTTTTTTCTTTTGACTATCCATATTATTTATCTTTTCAATCTTAATCCTTGGGGGATATTACTATACATTGCAGGGAGTATTTGTAACTTTATACACCTTATCCAGAAACAGTAATGTATCACTACCACATATTTATGTATGTCGTATCAGATTCATGATTTATACCGCTCATATTACATTTTTTCCATAACTTTTTGAGAAGCTTCCAAAAACCACTCTTTTGTCCTAACCTTGATTTATAAACATTTTAACACCCTCATTTATTTCCTCCGCAAAAGATGAAACCACTATCACAAAGTTTACTAATACGTAAAGATTTTCCATATGGAAGAGAAGAGATAAGATGGGGCAGATGGCAACTTCTGCATTGCAACCATTACCCCCATCCACAAATTTTCTGTGAATAGTAGTTTGTATTTTCCCATTACTAAGGCCTAATAATTTCAAATCTAAAAAAAGACACACTTACCCCCATCTGCAAAGCGCCAAATTTAATATTAAATCTGTTATTTTGTAAATCATCTGCAAAATGTTGAACTTAATCCTGTCCCCCCGACAAACAAATATTAAGTCGTCTATATAACAAAATTAGTCAACTGCATATTTCTTAACAAAATTATGTTGATATAGGTATTCAAAATCAGGAAATCATCTGATGTAGCACAACTAATATCTAAAATATATCATCCAGGTCAAATGAGGTTGTATAACCCTCGTATACTGTTCTAATTAGACCTATTATAGAGTACATCTCCCTTTTTGGATGTAACGATTTCCTATTTCCTTATATTAAGCAACTGGAAAGGCCCTAGAGGTTTCTAACCTGGAAGATTGGTAGTCTAAAACCCCTGAGCTACCAGGAAAGGCTTGAAGCTCTTTTGCTTCACTTTGTATCTTACAGGCTCTTACAAGAAGGTCTGTGCTTTGCATTCCATACCATTAAGGACACTGCCCTTCTCAAGCTCCTGCAGGTTCATGTAATGGACATAAAAGCTAAAAAATATCTTAACCTTATTTTCTGTCATTCTGTTTTATTCACTTTAAACCCTGAAACTGAGGTGGCTGTATAACTGTTGAAGGTAAACTGATCATATTTTACCATATTGGTGAATGACTCAACAATCCACAGTAAGGGCAGCTAATTGGCCCTCTGATTTATTCCTGGAATAGTAGGGTAGTAGGTACTGAATACTGTGCACTCCATACTTACTTTACATTGCTTTTGTAATCTGTGCCATCTATCCAGTGCCAGTCTCCTTCTTTTACATGGTCACTAAGCCCAATCCAATAGCGGTTGTTGTTTGTTATGGATTTTATAAAATCCTGCATAGAAAAATGTAGAAGTCATTACTAATAACTCTTCTATACTTTATCTCTATTACAGAAAAGATAAATAAACATCTATACAAGCAAAAGCACATTTTCCAAAATTAAATATTAGATTCTTTATCCTACAATGCATTCATGCTCCCTCCCCTGTCCAGCTCTGCCTTGGGGAAGCTAACTACTGTTGCTTTTATATCTTCTGTTTTATAAAAATCCTTTTCCTCTGTTTTCTAAGCTCATCTTTTTGGCCAGTTGCATGTCGATTACATTTAGGGGCAGATTCCAAAAGAGTTGCTCTCTGTGTAAGTGACTTACTTTGGTGTATGTCTTATCTATAAATAGGCTGACACCAGAGGTCAGAGGTCAGATTCCAGAAGAGATACTGTCTGTGTAAGTTGTTTTGCTCTGGTATAATACACCATAATAAGTCACTGACACTGAGAAGAAGTCTTTTGGAAATGGTCCCTTAATTTCTACTTATCTTTGTTAATTTTACATTTAATTACTTTTTATATAGTTGCTATAACCAGGAGCATTTATTTGAATGTTGTACTCTTGTTTTGACCTTTGATAATATTGCTTTTATTTACAGAATGTGCACTTATTTACTGTATATCTGTCATAATCACCAAGATTGATGTTCATTTTTTTTATTCATGTATTTCATTTAATAATGTTGCTTATTTATTTAATTGTATTTGTTTACCAGGGTAGTGCACTGATCTCAATGGACCCTTTGCAGGTACAGCCTGAGTGAATAGGATCACATAAGAAATGAACAAAACATATTTACAGATACAGGATAGAGTATAACACCCACATATTTACAGATGCAAAAATATACTACAACATTTAGTTCAAGAAGCCATTTCCATCCATGAAAAACATGGATGGAAAAATGGAATTTTGCTTAACAGAGCTTTTAGGATAAGATGTAGCCATAATGACTGAGATTTCTTATTGTATTGTACTGTAATAGCAAGACCAGAAAGGGTAATTTTGGAGTAGTCCACCAACTTGGACTGCAAGCAATAAATAAATAAATAAATAAACAAATAAATAAAGTCTTCCAGAAGAAAATGGCAGACAAACACTAGATATTTATGCTTCAACTTCACTGTCTGTTGGTATAATACAGATTGTAAATAGCATGTCCTAATGTATCACTTCAAAGCTGCAACTGGTTGCACTGTGATCAATGCTCTACTTGGAAAGCAAAAATGTAAACAAGCAAGCAAACAAACAAATAAGTAAATAAAACAAAATAAAATAAGAAACATCTGTTCCATTTCATAAACAGGAAATTCTGCAAAAGGTGAAACAGTAACATATTCTGGATATATTAAAGCATTTCCCTGTTCTACCTAGAACCTCATACCTGGATCATAAAAAAAAAATCACCTGACATATATGACATCTCAGACCAGGAAATGATGTCACAAGCACCCTACTCTAAGACTGCTGCAGGGAGTCATGGACTGGCCAGTGTTTTCATAGATAAGATTTAATGGAGACAATCTGCCTGATGATGGCCAAATGCTGCATACTGTGATAGCTGACAGCTATGTGAGATTGCACAGTTCTTAGGGTTGTGGAATATACTCTTCCCTGGGGATTGTACGTTCTCAAAGTTGGAATAAATAATTAGCAGAGGAGCATGGGGTTGCAGAGAGGGATTGCCACCATGCAAAAACACTGTATTGAAACTTGCAAGGTCTGAGTAATAATCTCAGAACATGTGGAGAACCATGACAAAGTTTATTTGTCGACATTAGCATGTTGACTTTAGTAACAGTGATGTTTTATATAGATTTGGTGATTGCCACTATATATGTGTGTATACACACACACACACACACACACACACACACACACACACACACACACACACACACACACACACACACACACATATATGCACATGCTTGTGTATGCATGTGGTGCATGGGTGTATGTTACTGCAAGCATAGTAATATATAGTGCCTTTAAATATTTGATAATGATGTCATGTGGCATTGTCTTGTTTGGGCAATTGCTACAATCTTGCTACATGGTATGGTTGCTTGGCTGCATACTTACCAGCTCCTATGTGTTATATTGGTGCTTTCTGAACCCACAAGTAAACAGTAATATGGAAACTTCAAAGTCTATTACTTTATGGTCAAAGAAGTGGTCTGTATTTGAATATCATAGGTTCATAGGTTCATAGGTTCATACTAGGCTATCTACCCTGGGGCAATTATAAGCCTAACCTGATTTTGTTTGGCTTATGCCACCCCTTGATTTGAGTATACTGTGCCCTTTTTAAGGTTTAGTTTGCTGTGCCTCTGTCTAATAGTGACACAGAAGTAATCCCCGGGACAAACCTACAATCCCCTATCCACTCATCAAGATTCTTCTTGAAGAGATTCAGTGAGGTGCTCTGCCTAACATGAATTGGAATTCTGTTCCAGAGCGAAGGGAGCCTCTGGGTTATGAATCTGTCCCTCCAGCAAGTTCTATTTATTTCAGTGCTGAGGTTTAAGTCCCTCGAGCGTGTGGCTCTAAGGGATTTAGATTTACTGAGGTGGAGCATGTCCATTAATTCTGGATTGGACATAGCTTTATATGTCAGGCATAGATCGCCTCGAAGTAGGCGGTATGCAACTGAGTAGAGCTGGAGTTTTTTTAACTGAGCAGCATATGGCATCCGTTTGAGTCCCTTGATCCTCTTGGTGAGGTACTTTTGGGGTCTTTCTAATTGCTGCAGGTGTCGGGTAAGGTACATCCCAAAAGGGGCATTGTATTCTATGATGGGCCTGATGAGGGATGAATAAAGGGGCACGATTACCTCTCTTGATCTAGATGTGAATCCTTTCATGATGAGGTGGGCTATGTAAAAGGTCTTTCTAACCACTTTGGCAATGTGGTTGTCAAAGGAGAGATTGCTATCAACTTGGGTCCCCAGATCCCTAATTACATTCTCTGTACTTAATGGGTTACCGCCTATGTGGTAATTTGTGGGCACATTGTTCTTGCCAAAGGGTATGACTATACACTTTTTGGCATTTTGCTTTAGACCATGGCTCTGGCACCAGTTATCCGTCTCTGTGAGACCTTTTTGAAGGATGTTTGTGTCAGCTGGAGAGTTTATTATGGCGCCTAGTTTGCAGTCGTCTGCGAACTTGGTGAGCCATAGTCCTCCCACATTGGCCTGTACCTTGGAAAAGTATATACCGAACAAGAGCGGTCCCAGGACAGAACCTTGTGGGACGCCACTTGTGACCGGTTTCGAGTCTGACATGGCTCCAGCAACTCTCACTCTGTGGGTTCTGTCTTTGAGCCAGTTTGCGACCCATCTTGTGACATAGGGATTTATATTTAAGCTGGATAGCTTATCTATGATGCCCGAGTGGGGTATTGTGTCAAATGCCTTTGCTCGGTCCAGATAGGCTGTGTGGACTACCTTCCCTTCATCTATGGCTTTGGTGACTGTTTCAAAGAAGTCAACCAGGTTCAAAAGGCAGGATCTGCCCTTGACGAAGCCGAACTGGGTAGGATCTAGTGTCTGTAGGTCCCCAATGTCTTTGTTTATGAGCTCCATGATGATCCTCTCCATAACCTTGCAGACTAAGCTAGTCAGGCTTATGGGGCGATAGTTTCCAGGGTCCGTGGAGGCTCCACCTTTGTGGAGTGGGACCACTGTTTCTGTACGCCATTCTGTGGGCACATATCCTGTAGTGAGGCTGAGATTGTACAGCTGTTTTATTTGAGGGATTAGTTCTTCTTGGAGTTCATGTAGGATGCAACCCGGGACGCCATCTGGTCCCATGGAAGCAGTGTTTTTTGCTTTGGAGAGGGCAGCCTTCACCTGAGCATCAGTGATGTTTGGGAGGCAGCCCTCTGCCGGGATAGATACTTGCTCTTTTTTTGGGGGGAGGGGGTGGAGAAGTTTGCACTGAACCTGTCTGCCAGGATATTGGCGATGTCTGTGGGTTCAGTGTATTTTTTGTCATTTAGAATCAACTCAGAACAAGTCTGGGAGTTGCATCCCAGTTTACTAACATAACTGAAAAAAGCCTTATGATTGTCTTTAGTGTCCTGAGCAATTTTTCTCTCGAAGCTGGCCTTGGAGGATTTTATGAGGGATCATAATTTTTTGCTAGTACTGATCAGGGATGCCTTCCCTATTAGGGATTTTGCTCTATCATGTAGTATCTTCCTCCTTCTGTTGTACAGTTTATTTATGGCTGGGGTCCACCAGACTGGACACCTGCCTTTGGATGTTTGGGTTTTGGTTTTGTTTGGGATAGCATGATCCATGCATTCCTGGAGATGTCCATAGAATGCGTTTATATAGGATTCTGCAGTTTGGGCCGTAGTTTCCACTGGCCCTGGGGCCTTGAAGGATTCCACTTCAGTTTTGAGAAGTGAGAAGTTCGCTTTTGAGAAGTTTTTCACTGTGGTTTTCTGGGCTGGGGGTGGGGTCGGGATGTGGGCATCCAGTGAAATTAATTTATGGTCTGATCTTACCAATGAGGGATATACTTCAGGTGTGGAGGATAGCGTCCCCATGTTGGTAATGGTCAGGTCTAGTATGTTATCCCCTCTTGTGGGAGTGGTGACTAGTTGTTCCATAGCATTTGAGTTTATAATTTCCAGGAACTTTTGGGCTAAGGTGCTGGGGCTTGAGTAGTGCTCCCAGTCTATGTTTGGGTAGTTGAAGTCGCCCAATATAATGGTGTTTGGAGAGATCTTCATGTTCTCCAATGTTTTCAGGAAAGCCGAGTGGGATTCCTGACTTTGAGAGGGTGGTCTGTAGGATGCTATAAACTGAAAAGCAGTCTTGCCCACTGTTAGTTGCACATGGATGGTCTCCGATACTTCGTGCAATGCCACTAACCTGGAGGTGTGGATATCCTTGATAAATATGGACACTCCCCCTCCTTTTGTGGTTCGGTCCAGGTTTTGGGGCCAAAAAGCATGATATGAGGTATAACCTGGTAGTGCTGGGGTGCTCTCTGGAGCCTTGAACCAGGTTTCTGTCACTGCACAGATATCGATGTTCTCCATACTGAGGAGAGCTTCGAGTGCATGCATCTTGAGGTTAAGACTTCTGACGTTTAGCAGCATTACCCTTAGTTTCTTGTTTCTTGTGCTGTCTGTGGAGGTGGGTTTGACTTTTAAGCCTTGCCTAAAAAAGGCACTATGGGGGTGGCAAGAGCCTTTGCCAATATCCGAAAGCCCAGTGGTGACAGGTGCAAGCCGTCCCTAGCAAAGCAATGTGGCTTGTCGAGCATGTCATCCCAGGCTGACAGACACTGGATCCCCTTAGAATGACACCAAAATTTTAGCCAATTGTTAAAATCGATCATGTTGTCTTTGTACTGTGGCATCATTCTAGGTGAGGGTAAGATGCTGCTCAAGGTCAGGGTCATACCGGCCTGGGCTACATGATCAGAGAGCTCCTCTATGTCTGTTTTCATGTATTCCAGGGAGGTACGTCTCAGGTCATTCACACCAGCATATACAATGACTGAGCCATATTTGTATTTGCTTTGGAGTGACCTGAGTGCTTGCGTTATGTGGCGGATCCTAGCACCCGGCAGGCAGCTCACTGTGACCTTCTCTTTATTCAGCCTGGTGAGCGGGACGTCAGTGTGTCTGACAATAGAGTCACCTATTACAAGAGTATCAGGTGTGTTATTCAGCCTTAAAGGCTGTGGCTGCTTGGCACACTGACTTTGTGGGCTATGTGTTGTGCGTGTTTTGTTTTGGGGTAGCGTTTGCTTGGATGTCTGCTTTGGAGGTCTCTGTTGCTTAGGTAGATTTTTATTTAGAGCCTCCGAGTATGTTTTTGTGTATTTATGTGTTTGGTTCGCTGATGTGGTGGGACTATGTGATACTGGAATTGTGTTGTGTGAGGTTGCCTTTTCCTCCTGACTGGTTTCACCAGTTTTGAGATGAGAGAGCTCAGCCTCCAGTTTGGCTATATGGTTGCATCTCTCACATATATCTGAACCTGTTCGGAGGAGGAGAGGGTTGTCCATGTACATGAGACAGTTGTAACATTGCCTCAAAATTCCCAGATTCACCAGCTGGACTGGAGAGGAAACCATTGACTGACCTTTGAACATGCTAGTGTAATATAGGGAAACTGAATTAAGACAGACCAACAGGGGACAAGGTAGTCGTAAAGAGTATAAGAGTAAGTAGTGCTTATGGTTTAATAGTGCTAACTTGTAAGATTATTTATTTGGACCAGTGAAGGGCCTTAGAATGAGAATATGGTGTTTAAATTGAGAGCTAGAGCAGTTCTAAGGGAAAAAGTGAAGAGCAGACTTTGTGGAGCCAGGAATAGTTTAAACCCAATTAGGTGGCACTGCCCGTTGTTGCGCTATGCACAAAAACGCGCAAAAGAGGGATATAAGAGAGGAAGATCAAGGAGTTAGGAATTGACCCAAAATGGCCAATAAAACTACAGTTTCAAATCAGTAACCACTCCCACAGGGGCAGGCAGGCTGCTCAATGTTTATCACTGCCACTGATGAACAGAGAGACTTCCCTTTAGCCCAAGCAAAAAATGGCCTCCAAGAAACTTACAAACAGTTCAGAACAGCAAGCCTGTAACTGAACTTTTTTAAATCTCAGAAAAGTGGGAAAAAAGCAAGATTTTTTGTTTTTTTGTTTTTTCAGAGATAGCAGAGGTTCACAAGTATCAACAAGTTATAACAGTGCAGTAAATGACCCCACACTTGAGTGCTAGGCCAGAGACAGATAAAATGCAAGTTTTGAGAAAAAAACGATTTTAAAAATAACTGCAAACAGGAAATTCAGTAAACAGCTCTAGGTTGTGCTCTAAATACAGTTACTAATGCAGAAATCAAGTTTAACAAGCCAGAAAATGCTCAAAGTAGGCGGCTATGCAGAAAAACTTAGCAAATAATCTGAAGAAAAATATTTAAAATCTCAAAAGTGGCTCCTTTCTTCTCTCAGCGTTTTCTCCTCTTGGTGGGTGCTTCACCAACAGCCAACAAGTCTGAAAAGATGCCAAAACCATGAGGCAATCGAGATTTAAGAGAGGAAGATCAAGGAGTTAGGAATTGACCCAAAATGGCCAATAAAACTACAGTTTCAAGTCAGTAACCACTCCCACAGGGGCAGGCAGGCTGCTCAATGTTTACCACTGCCACTGATGAACAGAGAGACTTCCCTTTAGCCCAAGCAAAAAATGGCCTCCAAGAATCTTACAAACAGTTCAGAACAGCAAGCCTGTAACTGAACTTTTTTAAATCTCAGAAAAGTGGGAAAAAAGCAAGATTTTTTTTTTTTTTTTTTTCAGAGATAGCAGAGGTTCACAAGTATCAACAAGTTATAACAGTGCAGTAAATGACCCCACACTTGAGTGCTAGGCCAGAGACAGATAAAATGCAAGTTTTGAGAAAAAACGATTTTAAAAATAACTGCAAACAGGAAATTCAGTAAACAGCTCTAGGTTGTGCTCTAAATACATTTACTAATGCAGAAATCAAGTTTAACAAGCCAGAAAATGCTCAAAGTAGGCGGCTATGCAGAAAAACTTAGCAAATAATCTGAAGAAAAATACTTAAAATCTCAAAAGTGGCTCCTTTCTTCTCTCAGCATTTTCTCCTCTTGGTGGGTGCTTCACCAACAGCCAACAAGTCTGAAAAGATGCCAAAACCACGAGGCAATCGGGATTTAAGAGAGGAAGATCAAGGAGTTAGGAATTGACCCAAAATGGCCAATAAAACTACAGTTTCAAGTCAGTAACCACTCCCACAGGGGCAGGCAGGCTGCTCAATGTTTACCACTGCCACTGATGAACAGAGAGACTTCCCTTTAGCCCAAGCAAAAAATGGCCTCCAAGAATCTTACAAACAGTTCAGAACAGCAAGCCTGTAACTTGAACTTTTTTAAATCTCAGAAAAGTGGGAAAAAAGCAAGATTTTTTTGTTTTTTCAGAGATAGCAGAGGTTCACAAGTATCAACAAGTTATAACAGTGCAGTAAATGACCCCACACTTGAGTGCTAGGCCAGAGACAGATAAAATGCAAGTCTGGAGAAAAAAACGATTTTAAAAATAACTGCAAACAGGAAATTCAGTAAACAGCTCTAGGTTGTGCTCTAAATACAGTTACTAATGCAGAAATCAAGTTTAACAAGCCAGAAATTGCTCAAGGTAGGCAGCTATGCAGAAAAACGTAGCAAATAATCTGAAGAAAAATACTTAAAATCTCAAAAGTGGCTCCTTTCTTCTCTCAGCGTTTTCTCCTCTTGGTGGGTGCTTCATCAACAGCCAAGTCTGAAAAGACACCAAAACCACGAGGCAATCGGGATTTAAGAGAGGAAGATCAAGGAGTTAGGAATTGACCCAAAATGGCCAATAAAACTACAGTTTCAAGTCAGTAACCACTCCCACATTGACCTGCTGTTGGACTTTTGCTCAATCACCTTGTGATATTTATTTATTTTTATTTTATTTTACATTTGTTGACTGGGCTAGTCTAGCTGGATACATGTCCTTTTTCAGTAGAGGCCCAGGGAGATAAGCTCCAAAGTTACGTAAAATTTACATAAAAACAGTAGTTAAAAATACAATACATAAAACAAGTCTACAATAGTTAAAAGTTCAATACTTAAAAAGCATATTTCTATGAATTACTACACATGAGAGGATTAACAATATTTGGATAGAGAAAAGATATAAAAATGAGAC
This sequence comes from Protopterus annectens, assembly GCF_019279795.1. NCBI lineage: Eukaryota > Metazoa > Chordata > Ceratodontiformes > Protopteridae > Protopterus > Protopterus annectens. Next base: position 1,957,375,259 of record NC_056743.1, on the reverse strand, counting down.
TTATGTTTAAGAAATAAGTATAGAGGCAAAGGAAAGTTTAGAATTGGCACAAGTGTAGGAGAATACAATCATCAACAAGGGTTCAGAGTTATTGAGACATATGGGGTAGAAAGAAGAAAGAGAATGAAGGAAATCGATGAAAGAAGAAAGAACAAACAAAGCACTAGCTAGTGTACAGGTGACTTCTGAGGAGTTTAGTTACAAAGAGGTCATAGCAGGGAAGATAGGGGTAGAGCAGGGAGAAGAAAAAGGGGGATGAACTATGGTTCAGTCTGGTTTCAAACAGGGACAGAGCCAGAGTAGTTGCTAATGTTCTTTTAGGTGTTTCTTGAAGATAGATGTTGATGAGTGAGATGTGAGTGTAATAGGAAGGTTATTCCAGATTTTGCCCACAATATTGGTAAATAGTGAGTCCCCCACTTTATTGTTAGATTTGATATTAGAAATTAGTAGCTTGTTTGCAGAGCGAAGTGTTGAAATATTTTTATATGGGGTGATTAGGTTAGTGAGGATTGGGGTGTTATTTGGGTGATGAAGAATTTTTTGTGTGATCACAAGTTGATTATACAGTAGTTGGTTTTGTAGCTCTGACCATCCTAGTTGTTTCAGGTTGTAGCAGTGGTGGGTTCTGAAAGGGTTCCCTGTGGCAAATCTGGCTATGTTGTTATAGCTAGTTTCCAGTTTGTTTCTGTTGTATTTTGATAGGTTGGTGTATATAGCAGAAGCATAGAAAAGGGTAGAAATGAGGTGAGTTTGGGCAATAGAGGTTCTCGCTAGTGGTGTGAGGTAGGGTCTGGGTCTATACAGGGAGCCTAGTTTTTTATTAACAGTTTGGATGGTGTTATTGATATGGTCGTTGTAGCTGAGTTTATTATCTATGGTTATGCCCAGGGGACGTGCGTTAGTATCTGGGGTAATAGTAGTTCCATCATTAGAGGTAATTGTAAAGTTGATTTCTGGTGATTTTTGGGTGGGAGGGAAAAGCAATAATTTGGTTTTTTTTGGATTTAGGAGGAGGCAATGGTGGGTAAACCATGTTTCTACAGTATTAAATACTGTTTGAGTCAAGGTCTGAAGAGAGGTTGATGACTTAGCTGTACAGATTAAAGTTGAGTCATCAGCGTATTGTATGCAGGTGGCTTTAGGAAAAATAGTGTTGAGATTATTAGTAAAAATGGAGAATAAAAGAGGGCCTAGAATAGAGCCTTGAGGGACTCCAATGTTTACGGGAATAGGTGAGGAGAGATTGTTGTCCCAGAGTACTGCTTGTTGTCTATTTTCTAGATAGAATGTAAGCCAACATATTGCTTGTGGGTCAAGAAATTGGGCTTTTAGCTCACTGATTAGTAAGTTGTGGTTAACCATATCAAAGGCTTTTGATAGGTCAATGAATAGTGCAGAAGATAGGGAGTTGTTATTTTGATTCCTGTTTATACAGTCAGTGAAGGTTAGCAAGGTGGTAGTTGTGCTATGAAAGGGTCTGAAGCCATGCTGGCAGTTGGCCAGTAGATTATTTTGGAGCAGATGTTGAAGTAGTTGGTGGTGAATACATTTTTCCATTATTTTGGCCAGTAGGGAGAGTAGTGCAATTGGTTGGAAATTAGAGATATCAGTGGATTTGCCTCCTTTATGTAATGGGATAATGTGAGAGACTTTCCATATGGATGGGATGTTACTTTCTGTGATTGTTCTGTTAATAAGGATGGATTTTGGGTATGCAATGACTTTGGCTGCTATTTGGAGGTATTCAGGTGGTAAGTGGTCTGCAGAAGGGGTACAGAGTTTGAGCTTTTGAAGAAGTTTGCAGATATAGGATGTTGGTACGGGTTGTATATGGAAGGAGGGCACTGGGCTGCTAGTGTTTTGGAAAGGGTTGGGGGGTGTGGGAGGTAGTGTCTTTGCAAGGGTTATAATAGTTTCTATGAAGTAATTGTTGAAGGCATCAGCTATTAGTAGAGGATTATTGTTGGGAATAGAAGATGGGGCTGGAGTTTTGGTATGTCCTGGTTGGAGAAGTTTATTAATGCCTGACCAGAACTTTTGAGGGTTTTTTGGGTGAGATTGTTGAAGGTGGTGATACAAGTTTTTTTTGTCTAGGATAATGTCTTTTTTAGTTGCATTTCTTAGTTGTTTATATAGTAGCTGGTCTGTAGAGCTCTTAGTGGCTCTCCATTTGGCCCATATTCTGTTCCTAAGGAATATTTTTTCCTTGGTTTGTTTTGTGAGCCATGGGGCTGGTTTGCTCCTAACTCGGGAAGAGCGCAGGGGGGCGTGGAGATCTAGGATTTCTAGGAATTTAGTATTAAAGTAGGAAACAGCTTCATCTAGTTTGAGTAGTTTCAGTGGTGACCAGTCACAGGCCTTAAGTTTACTTTGAAAGCTTTCTGCTTTAAAGTGCTTATTTGAGCGATATGATTTAAAAGTATTATTTTTAGGACTATGAGGCTTTTGCTTTGTTATATAGGTTAGAACATGGTCACTAATGTCATCTGGTAGTGTTCCTGTTGTATAGGTTCCAGGATGACTGTTTATAAGGATCCAGTCAAGGATGGTTTCTTTATTATTAGGTTTATGAATTCTAGTGGGGGAGTTTATTATTTGAGAGAAGCCATGAAGATTAATATGGGTGGTAGGATTGGGGGAGTTACAAGTAGTCCAGTCGATGTTAAAATCTCCAAGTACAATTGTTTCTTGGGGTAGAATGGTGGAAAGACTATTAAGAATGTTTTCAAGAGTGTTAATGTTGTTTCCTGGAGGAATATAGGTACAAATAATATAAATGGATTTAGATTTATTAAGTTGGAGTTTGATGGACAGGGTTTCTGCATTGTTGATAGAGGGTGGTAACACATTTTAGTTATATACAGTACTTAACAACTGTTGATGTCATCTAATAATTATGCCTATACATTGCTGCCAGAATGTGGACTCTTTTCCTTCCCATTCCCCTTTTTCCCTCCCTTGTCATGGTTTTATTGATATTATAAATATATATTAGAAACAATGGCATCATAATAATAATAATAACTGTGATGCTGCCAGCCCAGCTATCTTGAATATTGTAAATAATCATATGTCATTTGTAAATATTAATATGATTCATATGCTTGTCTTACAAATGTAAGATAACTATATGATATGTGTGTATTAAACTACTAGTGCAGAAGTGTGTGTTGAACTGTGTGTTATGTACTGAGCTTCAAGAATGTAACCACAGTGTACCCTACTGGAAAAGAACAAAAATGTATATAAACTATATACCTGTGCAAATGTATGTTTTAATAGTAGATGTGGGAACATACAGAGTTAACTTGCAAACCATCAAGAAAATAAGTTGAAATTGTTTTACGATTGTGTTATCTCTCAGTTTCAGCAAGAAGACAGGGTGTCTAGAGCTAGAAGTTTTTCTATTATCTTGAAACAGAAATAATTACTAGGTTTAGAATTTAAAAGTGTTTAATAGTTTTACGACTTCCAGTTCTGAGCAAACATCTGAGAGATATGTACTTCTCACACACAGCTGCTAAAATGTTAAGTTTCTGTTAGCCTGGGAACTGACGGCAGGTGACAAAGAGTGATGTCATCCGAGCTGACCTAGCAGTAATGTTTGATAGTAATTTAAGAACTCTCTCAGACTCTCAGAGGCAGACTTTGCATTTTGCATCTTGTCTTGACCCTAGAAACATCCATTCTATACTCATCTGCATTTGCCTTGCTAATAGTAAGTAACTAGGGAAAAAGTAATTTCTTCTAGATATAGATAGGAATATAGTAAAGATTAGTGTAGATGTTTTCTGTATTTATTTGAGACTGTCCTGAAATGTTGTTTTAAAATATTTCCTATGATTCTGAACTCTGTAGTTATTGTATTGAGTATTGTCTTGTTCTTTTTCTATTATCCCCCAAGCCACATGCATACAATATGCAGATGACTCCACACTGATATGCTCAGCCACCTCCTCTTCTGAACTTCAATCTCTTACCCATCAAGTATTTAACACAGCTGAGCAATGGTTCACACATAGATGCCTTCTCCTAAACCCCAAAAAGACTAAACTCCTCCTCTTCTCTCCCACCAATAAGTCCTCTCCTCTTGATTTCTCAGTTATCTCTACCAATAAAACTATTATATCCCCTGATCCAACCACAAAACTATTGGGTATCACCATTGACAACAATCTGAACTTTGATATCGATATTAACAATACTATAAAAACTGTCAACAAAAAACTTGGCTCTCTCTATAGGGTAAAATCCTTCCTCTTACCTTCAGCTAAAACCACTATAGCACACACTCATCTAATCTCTTCACTTCTTTATGCCTCACCCATTTTTACTAATCTATCTAAAAATAATCTTAGCAAATTGGAAATGTCTTACAATAACATTGCCAGATTTGCTACAGGCAACCCATTTAGAACCCACTATTGCATTAATTTAAAGCAGCTGGGATGACTTGAAGTACAAAATCTGATTAAAGTCCATCAACTATCTATAGCCCACAACACTTTTTACAAACCTTCCAAAACTCCTATTCTATCCACACTCATCACTCCCTATAAAAACCTGAAATCCTTAAGGACTTCTCAGAGACTTCTAGTACATACCACTAAACCAAACAACAAGACTGGTGACTCTCTCTTTTCTAATATTGTTGGAAAAGCCTGGAATCTCCTCCCCAGTGAACTCTCCTCACTTCCCTCAGTATCATGCTTTAAAAACAAATTGAAAGTGTTCCTCAGAACACAGTGGTTATGCCCCTGTACTAAGCCTGACTAGTTATGTATCTCTTAATATTTTGCTCTTCCTACCCCTTCTACTTATTAACTGTAATTCCTTCCTTATTAACCATAATACTATCTCCCTCTAGAACATTTTGATTGTACTAGCATGCTGTGTTATGTCTGTATTCTGCACTGCTGAATTTACTGTGATAACCTGTAATATGCATTGTAAATATGATTTTTTTTGTTTAATGTTTCCTTATTTGTTATCTTGTTAATTTAATTGTTCTATCTTGGAGCTTATCTCCCCGGGCCTCTACTGAAAATGGACATGTATCCAGTTAGACTAGCCCAGTCAACAAATGTAAAATAAAATAAATAAAATATTATTAAATATATTTAACAATTTTAATTGTGGCTGGTTTGTTTAGAGATATTTAAGCTCTTAGAGAACTTGCATTTGTATTTGGTGACACTGTACAGGCCACTCCTAAATAGCCTTGGTCTTGGTCACACTTACCATTTGGATAATAGTAACATCACACAGTAGGATTGTTCACCTTTTGGGAAGGGCCTTAGAGTAGCTGATAATGAGGGCTTGGTGGCAGTGATAACTACCTTATAGTCTGGGCAGAAGGGGGCATAGTTAATAAACCTGTGCCAGTGTGTGTGTTTTTGTGTGTGTGTGTTTTTGCGTGTGTGTGTGTGTGTGTGTGTGTGTGTGTGTGTGTGTGTGTGTGTGTGTGTGAGCTACTTGGGCAGGGACATGAAGCACTGGTTGGACAGAGAGGGTGCTGGAGGTCTTGGCTTGACCCCTCAGCTGAGATCTTAACACTATAGCTGTGCCAGTGGGGAGTCATATTGGGGATCTGGAGAAAGAGAGAGAAACCAACCCTCAAACTGACTGTGATCTCTGTACTCTTAAGGGAAATTGTACTTTACTGTGTGTGTATTTGTCATCCTCCCAATGTGTACATCCCTCACTGGTGCTAGTGGTGAGGATTGAGGCTCCTTAATTACTGGATCAATGCAGGGGCATCACAATAACAATAGTAATAAATGTACCTGTTGTTCTTGGCTAGTGATGACAGCCAGTTTTGCTCCCTTAGATTCACACCAACTCTTTGCCTGGTCCCAGGGTAGTGTGTTATTTGTCAAGAAGTACTGTTTATTCTTGAATGTCTTCCAGCCAAGATCCTTTAGTTTAAATGAAGCAACTGCGGAAAAGTAGTAACATTTTAGATAAAACACCAAGCCTTATTATTAAGAAGACATCCTTTATGTACACATGTTATCTTTATGAGGCAGTTAAAAGCACAACTCTCTTACCAAATATATCAGGCATAATTCTCATCTGCACAGATTATTGCAGAACATCCCTGAGTTTGTCTTATATTTTTATCCTTTCCTTAGAAAATGTATTGATTTTTTGGGACAGTATGTCAGCAATGCCAGACATTAGAGTTGTATACTTCTTACTGTTCAGAAAATGCACGTTGATGCAAAAAATGTTGTTCTATTAACATTTTTCTAAATCTGAATAATGTTTAAAATTATACATGATTTTATACTAGTCTGGTACTGTTGAAGGATTTTTACTCACATGGCTAATTAGCATTAGCGTGTCCCCAGATTCATAGGTTCATAGGTTCATAGGTTCATACTAGGCTATCTGCCCTAGGGCATTTATAAGCCTAGCCAGAGTGTGTTTGGCTTTCGCCACCCATTTTAAATTAATTTTGCTATGCCCTTTTTCAAGGTTAGTATACTGTGCCTCTGTCTAACAGTGACACAGAAGTGATACCCGGGGTAAACCTACGATCTCCCATCCACTCATCAAGATTCCTCTTGAAGAGAGTCAGTGAGGGACTCTGCCTAACCTGGACTGGGATTTTATTCCAGAGTGAAGGGAGCCTCTGGGTTATGAATCTGTCCCTCCAGCATGTCCTATTTATTTCAGTGCTGAGGTTCAAGTCTCTCGAGCGTGTAGCTCGATGGGATTTGGATTTTCTGAGGTGCAGCATCTCCCTTAATTCCGGGTTGGACATGGCCTTATACATCAGGCACAGGTCACCTTTGAGCAGGCGGTATGCCACTGAGTAGAGCTGGAGTTTCTTTAACCGGGCAGCATATGGCATCTGTTTGAGCCCTTTGATCCTCTTGGTGAGGTACTTTTGGGGTCTTTCCAGTTGCTGCAGGTGTTTGGTAAGGTACATCCCAAAAGGGTCATTGTACTCAATTATGGGCCTGATGAGGGATGAGTAAAGAGGCACGATGACCTCCCCTAATCTAGATGTGAATCCCTTCATGATTAGGTGGGCTATATAAAATGTTTTTCTAACCACTTTGGCCACGTGGTTGTCAAATGAGAGATTGCTATCAACTTGGGTCCCTAGGTCCCTAATTACTTCTTCTGTACTTAATGGATTACCACCTATGTGGTAATTTGTGGGCACTTTGTTTTTGCCAAAGGGGATGACTATACACATTTTGGCGTTTAGCTTTAAGCCATGGCTCTGGCACCAGTTGTCTGTTTCTGTGAGGTCCTTTTGGAGGATGCTTGTGTCGGCTGGAGAGTCGATTATGGCGCCCAGTTTGCAGTCATCTGCGAACTTGGTCAGCCACAGTCCTTCCATGTTGGCCTGTACCTCCGAGAAATATATACCAAACAAGAGAGGTTCCAGGACTGAGCCTTGTGGGACGCCGCTTGTAACTGGTTTGGAGTCTGACATGGCTCCAGCAATTCTAACCATGTGGGTTCTGTCCTTGAGCCAGTTTGCAACCCATCTAGTGACATAGGGGTTTATATTTAAGCTGGTGAGCTTATCTATAATGCCCGAGTGGGGTATTGTATCGAAGGCTTTTGCGAGGTCCAGATAGGCTGTGTGGACCACCTTCCCTTCGTCAATGGCCTTGGTGACTGTTTCAAAGAAGTCAACCAGGTTTAAGAGGCAGGATCTGCCCTTAACAAAGCCAAACTGGGTAGGATCCAGTGTCTGTAGGTCCCCAATATCTTTATTTATGAGGTCCATGATGATCCTTTCCATAGCTTTGCAGACCAAGCTAGTCAGGCTTATGGGGCGATAGTTTCCAGGGTCCATTGAGGCACCACCTTTGTGGAGAGGGACCACTGTTGCTGTACGCCACTCTTTGGGTACATATCCTGTAGTAAGGCTGAGACTGAACAGTAGTTTTATGTTTGGGTTTAGCTCTTCTTGGAGTTCATGTAGGACGCAGCCTGGGACACCGTCTGGTCCCATTGATGCTGTGTTTTATGCTTTGGAGAGGGCGGCTCCCACCTGAGCATCTGAGATGTCAGGGGGGCAGCACTCTGCTGGGATAGATATTTGCCCTTTTGGTGGGGGGGGGAGTTTGCACTGAACCTGTCAGCTAGGATGTTGGCAATGTCTGTGGGATCAGTGTATTTTTTGTCATTTTGGACTAATTCTGAGCATATCTGGGAATTCCCACCCAGGTTCCTAACATAACTAAAGAAAGCCTTGTGATTATCCTTAGTGTCCTGTGCAATTTTTCTCTCGAAGCAGGCCTTTGACGATTTTATGAGTGCCCTTAGTTTTTTGCTAATACTGATCAGAGATGCCTTCCCTTTTAGGGATTTTGCTCTATCATGTAGTAGCTTCCTCCTTCTATTGTATAGTTTGTTTATGGCTGGGGTCCACCAGACAGGTCGTCTGCCTTTGGAGGATTAGGTCTTTGTTTTATTTGGGATTGCATGATCCATGCATTCCTGAAGGTATTCATAGAATGCATTTATAAAGGATTCTGCGGTCTGGGCTGTATTTTCCACAGGCTCGGGGGCTTTGAAGGATTCCACCTCGGTTTTGAGGAGTGTGAAATTTCCTTTAGAGAAGTTTTTCACTGTGGTTTTCTGGGCAGGGGGTGGGGTTGGGATGTGAATATCCAGTGAGATCAGTTTATGGTCTGATTTTACCAGTGAGGGACACACTTCTGGTCTGGAGCATAGAGTCCCCATGTTGGTGATGATCAGGTCCAGTATGTTTTCCCCTCTTGTGGGAGTGGTAACAAGTTGCTCCATAGCATTTGAGTTTATGAATTCTAAGAACCTTTGGGCAAGGGTGTTGGAGCTAGAGTAATGCTCCCAATCTATGTTTGAGTAGTTGAAGTCGCCCAATATAATGGTGTTTGGAGAGACCTTCATATTTTCCAGTGTTCTCAGGAAGGCCGAGTGGGGTTCCTGGGTTTGGGAGGGTGGTCTGTAGCAGGCTATAAACTGGAAGGCAGTTTTACCCACTGTTAGTTGCACATGGATAGTCTCTGATGCTTCGTGCTTTGCCATCAACCTGGAGGTGTGGGTATCTTTGATGAATATCGATACTCCCCCTCCATTTGTGGTTCGGTCCAAGTTTTGGGGCCAAAAAGCATGGTATGAGGTATAACCTGGTAGTGCTGGGGTGCTCTCGGGAGTCCTGAACCAGGTTTCTGTTACTGCACAGATATCAATGTTCTCCATGCTAAGGAGAGTTTCGAGTGCGTGCATCTTGAGGTTTAGACTTCTAGCGTTGAGTAGCATTACTCTTAGTTTCTTATCCCTTGTGATACCTATGGAGGTGGGTTTGTCTTTTGATCCTTGCCTAAAAAAGGCACTATGGGGGTAGCAAGAGCCTTTGCCAATATCCGAAAGCCCAGGGGTGACAGGTGCAAGCCGTCCCTAGCAAAGCATCGTGGCTTGTCATGCATATCATCCCAAGCTGACAGGCATTGGATCCCCTTTGAATGACACCAATACTTAAGCCAATTGTTGAAATTGATCATCTTGTCTTCATATTTTGGCATCATTCTTGGTGAGGGTAAGATGCTAGTCAAGGTCAGGGTCATACCAGCCTGGGCTACATGCTCAGAGAGCTCCTCTATGTCTCTTTTCATGTAGTCCAGGGAGGTACGTCTCAGGTCATTCACACCAGCATGGTCATTGACTGAGTCATATTTGTACTTGCCTTGGAGTGACCTGAGTGCTTGTGTTATGTTGCGGATCCTAGCGCCAGACAGGCTGCTCACCATGACCTTCTCCTTGTTCAGCCTGGTGAGCGGGACGTCAGTGTGCCTGACGATAGAGTCACCTATTTCAAGTGTATCAGGTGTGTTGTTTAGCCTTAAGGGCTGTGACTGTTCGGCACACTGGCTTTGTGAGATATGTGTTGCATGTGTTTTGTTTTGGGGTAGCGGTTGCTTGGGTGTCTGCTTTGGAGGTCTCTGCTGCTTAGGCAGATCTTTATTTAGAGCCTCCAGTATGTTTTGTGTGATTATGTGTTTGGTTTGCTGTCGTGGTAGGTCTATGTGAGACTGGAATTGTAGTGAGTGTGGTTTCCTTCTCCTCCTGACTGGTTATGCCAGTACTGAGTTGAGAGAGCTTAGCCTCCAGTTTGGCTATATGGTTGCATCTCTCACATGTGTTGGAATTTGTTGGGAGGAGGAGAGGGTTGTCTGTGTACATGAGACAGTTGTAACATTGCCTCAAGATTCCCATATTCACCAGCTGGACCGGAGAGGAGATTGACAACTGACCTTTGGACATGCTAGAATAATATTGGGAATTCCTTTATAATTGAAAACAAGGGCAAGTGAGGAGCGAGGGTGTAGTGCTTTTAATTTTTAGTGCTAACTTATAATTGCTTTAGTGAGCAAGTGCCAGGTAACAAGTGCAATGTGTTACAGGTAACTTAAATGCAAAAACGACAAACAGTAACTTTCTTTCAAGCGAAGCAAGGAAATAAATACAGTAAACAATGCAGATATCACTAGGGATCCACAGAAGCGCTGAGAAGCTGAGAAGATTGTTGCATTTGCATGCCTTCTTTCTAGCAAGACTGACATAGGACTACAGGCAGGTGTCATACTACAACAGAGATGCTACACTGATCTCTAAATGAGAAACTGGCATTGCAATGAGCAAACCTGGGAGAAAGAGATTTGGGCATTGTGATCCAGGTTACTGAATCCTGGCCATAGTTTAAACTGGATGTTAATGGAAGAAAAGTGTATACACATGCGCACATGTCTTGTTGCACCTTTGTTTCTGTTACAACAATAAAATCTTTATTCAGAAGTAATGTTATAACTTTTAGCATAAAAATGTAAATGCAAACTTACTTTCTTAAATACTGATAAATACACTTTCAGAATGATTCTTAACTTCTGTTAAAAACACATTTTATAACTAAAAGCTCTAAAATAATTGGTTATCAAAAGTGTATTCATTTGATAACTGTACACAAAGCAAGACAGATAAGACAGAAAACAAAATCCACAAACAAAACAATAAATACATATATAAATGGTGATCCAAGGTATAATGGTAGTGATTAGTTTTAGGGGTTTAGAATGTTAGTAATGGATTTGTACTTTCATTAGATCATGTGGGCTTCTCGCGAATGGTCTAAATTGAGCATTCATGGGTAAATGCTTCACAAGATACACCCTAAGAAATGATTATTGCATCCGTTCAACACTATACAGTGCTACGTATTATGCCAAATCCTGCACTACAACCTTTGTATTTGTGGCACCTCTTGAAATTCCAAAAGCATAATTGCAATCCTCAAAATTGTCAATAATGTGTTACTTATAGGAAATGCAAATTAGGTTGGGAACAGCACTACTTTGGGGTATTCCCCATTCTCCAACATTCAGTAATTTTGGAGTTAGTATATATAAATAACAGGGGTGAGGAGGGCATAAGCTTCCATTTTTGGGGTGCAGGGATGCTAGGGCACTCTGCAAATAAATGCCTTAAAGATGTAAGAGGGAAGTTTGAAATTTACTGTTATTTGTTGGACTCACACTTTAATCTTTAAATTGCCAGGATGCACAAAATTAGATGCTGTACTTCTGAAAGGGAATCCCAGATTTTGTGGGTTAAGTTCCAAACGGGTTGGTTTTTGTTCACATTATTTTGATTCCTATATAAGGTTACTGTGATCATGAAATGTAGCAAGTGCAAGGCCAAATCTCTGAGGTCCCCCATTCTAACTATTGTGTCTGCTTAATGACTTTTACCTCTTTAAGAAATAATAATAATAATAATAATAATAGGAATAAGAAGGTGTATCATATACATCAGTCTTTTGGATGTTTGATGTTATGAACAATTGCTAACTTAGTTAAGTCCAGTACCAAACAGAACATGCTGTAGAGAAATTAAAGCTTACGTTCTTCTTTTAGGCTGCTAATTTCCTGCTTCACTTGGTTTATATTAGTTTGGACATCCAAGGATGTTGGGAGCTGCGAGACTTGTTGCTTTAGTTGATTCTGACTCCCAGATATAGATGTGATTAACGAGGACAGCTCTAAAACTGAAAAAAAGACAAATCTGATGAGAATCAAAGTTTGTGGCTATTCTGACTATTCTTTCTTTTTTTTTTTTTCCATAATAAATTTTTATTGTTATATTATTTTTATACACAATTAAAAACAAAAACAACATTTTAAAAGGAACTACTAACAAATATCACTAACAACCACACCAAACATATATACAATATTTACAAGAATGCTTCCATGTAAAAGACTAATTACACAAGAAAAACAAGAATAGTTAAAAAACATTTCAAGTAATAAACAGTTTGATTGCAAACTTCTCTTCAAGTGTATAAATAATTCTTTATACCTTCAAATTAAAAGTATTATGCTAGTATAATATTAAATATTTGTTCCCAAATTTTTGGATTATTAATATTTTTATTATGCGGATTTAAAAGATATTTATGAGCTAATATATGCCTTGTTGCCAAAACTCTAAAGTTTTCCCATGATGTTTTAGATGGGTCTAACCAATTAGTACCTATATAGAGCTTCATTAATAAAAAAAAATATTAATACATATAATACTTTGTGATCTAGGGAGTTCTTTCGGGGGAATATGCAAAATCATGAATTTCCATGACAACGTTGTACTTTGGTAACCCATCTTCTGAAGTTGAATCTTAAGGGAATTCCAAAGTTTGTATATGCATTTACAGCTCCAGAACATATGAAGAAGATCAGCCGGTTGATTTTTACAATATGGACAAGTTGGAGAATTTTTGGAATTCAATTTGTGCAGGGCAAGACTTGCATAATATGCATTATTCCATACCATCAATTGGGTATATATCAATTTTTGAAGAGAAGTAGATTTGATAGTCAAATCAATTCCTTTTAACATATTACTTTTGTCTGTCAATAGAATTTTATCTTCCCAATAGTTCGACAACAAGATTTTATCTTGAAATTTAAATTCTTTAATTAATTTATTTGTTGTTGTTATATATTTAATATCTTGTTGGAGAGCTTGCCACAAATCCGAGCATTTTTTTATAATCTCATCTTCAGGTTTGAAATTTTTAAAATAACTTATAGCAAGTTCTCTAATTTGTCTCAAAATAACAAGATAGTTTTTAGGTAGGTTAAATTCTTGTCTTATTTGGTTGGCCGAACATTCAAGATATTTATATATATCAATCAGAGTTAAATTGACTATTAATGGAAACTTTTTAAGATCAATTAATTGATTATTCAATCTCAAGTTAGGATTCCTGTGAAAGGGTTGAAAAATCATCATATGTTGAGCCAGATCTAATGATTGAAATAAGTTTTGTAAAGATAATATATATGTTTTAATGTGTTCAATAATCCCATATAATTTCAAGGTATCTTTGCCTAAAAAGGGTATTGCTTTAGGATTAATATTCAATTTTAAAATATATTTATAATTCAGGACCACCCAAGTTGGTGTCCACTTAGTACTAGTTATATCATAGCTAGCAAGTCTCAGAATTCTATTAGAGTTCACAATTAAATAATACATTTCAAAATTGGGTAGCTCCAGTCCTCCTCTATTTTTTGGGGTCATTAATTTATCATAAGATATCCTAGTTTTTTTGGTTCCCAAATTAATTTAGCCATTTCTTTATGAATTTGCTTAAAAAATGTCTTCGGAATTATTAATTGGGCAGACCTAAAAATATATAGTAACCGTGGTAGTACATTCATTTTAATAATTGAAACTTTTGCTAAAACTGGCAGACGTAAATTCTTCCACCTCCCAAAATCAGATCTTATTTGATCCCAAATTATTTTAATGTTATTATTGTAGAAGTCTTTATTATCTGTAGAAAACCCAATACCTAAGTATTTAATATTTTCTTTAAATGTTACCTGTCCCACCAAAGGCAATAACGAAAAAGGTTTAGGTGTTCTTAAAGGGAAGATGTTGTTTTTTTTTCAAATTAATTCTATAGTTAGAGACTTCTGAAAAGTCATTAACAGCCTTTAATATCTTTTCAGTATCTAAAATTGGGGATGCACAATAAATGTTAAGATCATCAGCAAAAGCTGCCATTAATAGTTTGGTTCCATAAATTATTGGGGCATTATGATATATGTTCTGCTTAATATATAAGAACAAAGGTTCAAGATAAAAATTAGCCCTGACATGTTCCATTTTTGATCAGTATTCTTTTAGAAAAACTTCTATTAATGTACAGTGTAGTATAGGGATTACTATATAATATTTGTAACATTTGAACAAACTCATGAGATATGTTAAAATAAGGTAAAAGCTCAAACAAAAAGTTTATATCAACCCTATCAAAGGCCTTCTGTGCATCAATTATAAGGGCATAGATATTAAGATTATTTTGTTTAGCATGCGCTATCATAGTATGAAGTGTAAGTGTATTATCACTAGTTTGTCTACCTGCCATAAATCCAGCCTGTTCTTTAGATATTATATGAGTCATGATTTTTTTCAGTCTAGATGCTATAATAGAGGTTAAAATTTTCATGTCTACATTTATTAATGATATTGGTCTATAATTATCAGGGTTTTGGGGATCCGAATTGGGTTTATGTATAAAAACAGTTTTTGAAGCGTTAAGATGAGGATCACTAATTTTATTCCTAATTATATAGTTAAATACAGATGAAACTATTTTACCGAAAATATCTACAAACTTTTTATAAAATTCCACTGTTAACCCATCAGGCCCTGGTGATTTATGTGATTTCATATGTTGAATTATGTATACTATTTCTTCTTCGGATATCGGTTTAACTAAATCGTTTTGAATATCCTCTCCTATTTTTGGAAAATTAATTGTCTGTAAAAATCGTTTATAGATTCTATGCAAGGACACATCCTTTTGCCCATCGTAAATATTGGTATATATCTTCTCAAAAATATTAATGATATCCTCGGTTTTAGAGTATATTATATTATTAAATTGTATTTCTGCAATTTGCCCTGTTGTTTTTGATTGGTTAATGATCCTAGCTAATGCTCTTGATGATGTTTGAACATGATTAGCATACCTCACTAACGTCTTATGCTCCTGAAATGTTAATCTACTATTTTGAATTAAGAAGAGATCCTTTTGACATTTAAGCAGTTCCAACTCTGTTTGATCATTAAAATTCCAAATCAGTTCTTGATCAAGTATCCTAATTTTTGTTTCTAAATTTTGAATATCTCTGTTTTGTATTTTTTTATAATAGGAAGCTTTTTGCAAAAGGATTCCTCTTATTTGTGTTTTAACTGTCGCCCATTCAACATCTGGGGCATGTTGTTGTTTCTTTAGTTCAACCAATAAATCTTTGAGGTAATTTGTAATTTCCTGTATTACTTTCTCCTTATTCAACAGATTAGAGTTAAGAGACCAATTATAACCTCTTTGTCGCAGGGTATCCTTTAACTCCTTAGCAAAACTTAACGAAATTTTCGAGTGATCTGATAAATAACGTGCATGTGTAACAACTATTGATTCTAAATTAATCAATGTTCTTGAAATCAAAAAGAAATCTACTCTGGACCGCATTTTATGATATGGGGAATAAAAGGTATAATTTTTTTGTGTTATTAACATTGTTCAAATAGTGAAAAGGGTCATATAGTTGTAAATCTTCCTTAATATCATTTAATGCTAATACAGCATGTTTATTAAATGCTCTTTGTGGACAAGATCTATCCAACTTCGGATTTTGGTAAGCATTCTAATCTCCTCCAATAATTATATAATATCTATCATATTGTGTTAAAATTGAATACAAAGATGTTATGAATATTTGTTGATCATTACAGGATGCACAGATATTTAAAAGTAAAATAGGTTTATCAAATAGGGAAGACGAAAGAATAAAGTAACACCATCGCCCATCTTTATCCGTTTTAGAATCTAAAATCTTCTCCTTATATTGATCTTTAACAATTATAGCTACCGCAGCACTATTTGACTTACCTTCTGATGCTACTACTTCTCTGATCCACTTCTTTTTTTTTTATATCAACCCATTGATCATTCATTAAATGTGTTTCCTGAAGTAATATAAACAACACCTTAGCCTGCAACAATACATGTAACAATAGTTTCCTCTTCTTTAAGTTCTGGAGCCCTTTAATGTTCCATGAGTCTAATTCCCACATTCCAAAGGTTGTCTGTACAACGAAGGTGTAAGAGGGAAAACAGAGGAAAAAAATAAAGTAACTTCAAAAACATATATAGTCTGGAAGCAATCCTTATATCCTGTCCTATACCAGTGCTTACCCACTCTAACCCCAGACCAGGACATGTATAGGTCTTGTATAGCATAGAATAATAAAAGGGTTAAAAAAAAACAAATATAGTAACATCAAATTATAAAATTTCAAACATGTTCCACAATTAAGACCTATATAATCTAGCTTAACTACGACAAAGTCTAAACTAAACATTCCCAAACAAACACTGCCATGATCTACATCGCTTTGGTTAACTATTAGTTAAGCAAATCAAATTGAAGATATAATATTAATATATAGAAAATAAAGAGAAAAAAGGAAGTTTTAGTAATTGGATTAGCTATCTATATATAAACCACATACATGAAAATAAAAACTTAATATGTAAACAAAGTTATCATTTTACTGCATATATAACCTATATATATAAAAAAAAAAAAAAAAAAAAAAATATATATATATATATATATATATATATATATATATATATATATATACTCTATTATAACCCTATACTAAAACAAGCATACAGTTAACTACTGATATTCCTGGTTATAACTTTGCACTATCACAGTTTTATACTAAAGCAATCTACTAATTAAATGATATAATATAAACTATCCCCTCTACACAGTACCTTAAGGTCTATATTAACAAGTATATTTTTACAAAACATTACTAAATCCCTGCACCCTCTCTAAATAATATAACTACAAGATTTTGATTAAACATTGAAAGGGAAGTACACAAAATGTTCCTATGTGTTTAAATTACCATACTATAGCGTTATTTTAATGTTAATTAAACAATAAAGTGTTTAAAACAGTTCCCTTTGGTTTTCCAAGCCTGGAAACCATGTAAAACATTCGCAATGGGGGACTGCTTTTGCAGACGGACTTCTGGAAGTGCCACAACAAAATCCACACCCTCGCCAGCATTTTAGGCACTTCCTGTCTTTCTCCTCATCGAAAACAGTTCGTAGAAGCCATACAACGTCGGGAAACAAACGCAGGTAATCAAGATTAGCTAAACCAAACAGTTTTATTACTCTGGAAGAGGCCTACAGCTTTGAAAACGAAAACAAAGGATTACCCAGTCCTCGAGGCACAGTGAACAATGGATCCGACCTTAGAAGCATGCCAGTCTCAAGGAGGATTCAATTCAAGTCTCTGATGCAAGTAAACCCTTAAAAACTTTAAGAAATAGATTTCTTGCCTCATTTTTGGTAGAAACAGAATATTTAGTCCCATCCATTGTAAATATAAGCATATTAGGGTATTTCATTTGAAACTTAATTTGTCAATAAGAAATTTGCAGTATGGAGACAAAGACTGTCTAGCTTGTCTGACCTGTAAAGGTAAATCCTGTGCCAGGGATATTTTATTATTTTTCCACATGTTATAGCCTCCACTTTGTTTAGCAGTAGTAAGTATTCTGCTAACATCTTGATAATTAAGTATTTTAACATGAACAGGTCTAGGATTATTAGATGCTTGTAGCTCTCTCAGAGCTCTGTGTGCTCTTTCAACAATAATTTGTTTCACCATATCAGAGTCATTTAGAAGCACTGCAAATATTTTTAATATGGATGGAATCAAATCATTATACTGAATGGATTCTGGAATCCCTCTAATAATAATGTTATTTCTCCTGGATCTTGCTTCTAAGTCCAAAATCTTACTTTGCATAGCCTGTATATCCACATCATGTAGATTTGTTTTTTTTTCTAGTAAGGTTAATTTATCCTCATTTTCAGAAATTCGAGCTTCTGTCTTATCCATTCTTTCCAGCAACTGAGTACAAGAAGTTCCAAATGTTTGTATTTGACAAGTCAGTTCTTTCAGAGCTTCTTGTATGGGCAGCAGAGCATTTCTGATATCTTCCATGTTTAATGCTTAATCAGACTTAGTTTTAGTCCCTGGTTTCTGTTGTTCCTGTATTTTAGTATTTTTTTGTCTTTTAGAAATCACATCTTTTTCTGGGGACTGTAATTCCGAAAGTTTTGTCTTAGTAGTGGTTATGTCCATGTTTTTTTCTTCTTTTGACATCTTATTCCAACACAAAGACTTACAATGTAGAAAGCACACGGTTCCTTTGTTTACTTCTCTCTGCAGAGCCAACTAATCTGTTATAATCCTGTTAAATAAATTCCTTTTTTCCGGTTTTTCTTCTTATTACAGGATAGCTAAATGTAGTTAAAGTTATTTTATCGATGATTGGATGTTAAAAGCTTCTTGGTATCGACTCAGGGTTTAGATTTCCTCAGGTTAGATGAAGAGCTGCAGTTCAGCAGTGTTCACAGAATGGCAGCCATCTTTGAATCCCCTGACTATTCTGAATAGGTTTAAAGATGCCAGCAGAGCTAAATAAATTTATATTAAATGTGTAAAATTATGATAATACAACGTGGTTATTTAAGTTATAATTATAATTGCAATAATAGTGCATTCAGAATGACGCACTGACCAAGTCTACATGGTTGGAGAAAAACAGTTTCTAGTAAAACACGCATGTTAATAGCTACATGCAAAATACATTGCGTTAGTAGAGTTCCAAGAGATGGAGCTAAGCGCTATGGCTTAACACAAGTTTTGGAGTAAAAGACACTTTGTATGTATAAGGTCTACTGCAGAATGTGACATATATCATATGTCAGATTGCAAGTATCACATGACTAACAATAGTCCTTCCTTCCATTGTGGGCAAGACCCTCAGCATCCAGAGAAATGAGTAGGATCTACCATGTTCTTTTGACCCTTCTGCTGAGTACTCGACCTGATAGACAGGTGCTCAAAAGAATGGAAGCTCTAAAACAAGAACAGAATAATGAGAGTCGATAGGTGTTACACTGTGGTGCTGCAATTAGTTTTACTGCCTCACTGCTCTAAGTTTTCTGGTTTGGTTCTTGACTGCAGCATGTTCTGTTTGAGGACTGCATGTCCTCCATCTTTGTGTGCTGAGTTTTCACTGGTTTACATTTTCCTTACCACATCTCTCAGTTATGCTGGCGTGTCAAACAATTATCTAAATTATCCAATGGTGTATGTACAATTTGTGTGTGTGTGTGTGTGTGTGTGTGTGTGTGTGTGTGTGTGTGTGTGTGTGTGTGTGTGTGTGTGTGGTATATCTCTCAACAGTCCAGATTTCCACAGAATGTCTGAATTTTTGCCTCATGTTTTTGGTCATTTCCTCATAAAATTTGTCATTTTCCGACAAATCACTGAGGATTGAAGTCATTAAATAATGATGCACACTTGAGTTTCAGACTTTAAACCCTTCAGAGAATGCATGCTAACATAAAACCTGTTATTCTAGCAATGTTCTAAATTTATAAGGGCAATACTTAAAAACTGCCCCTATTTTTGCCCCCTCCATCCCCATTATTTCATTATTTTAGGCTTTGTCCCTATTTCTTGTGCTAAGAGGTTGAGAGGTATGGTATGTGTGTATATCTAGTGAAAGAGTGGTGCCCTGTTCACAGAACCCTCTGACTTACTGTTATTGCTTGATTGCATAGGATCCATGTAACCCTGATATGATAAAGCAATATTGGAGAAAGAATGGATAAAAATGGATGAATGGGTGAAGGTTTTGCTCACTGTACTAGCACTCCAGAGGTAAATAAAAGTTAGAAACTAAGACAATGGTATTACTTTGTTGTAGATGGTCTTCAGAGCCAAATCAATGCATGCGTTCTGAGAAAAATACTGTATATGCAGTGGCAAGTAACAAAAGGAGTGTTCTTAGTAAATGAAAGTCTTTTTGACTGAAAAGTTAGGAAAAATGAGCAGTAGAAACCTTAACCGTGAAAGTAACATTTTCTTTTACCATTGAAAAGGACTCTGTTAACTTAACTATTCATGTGAATTAGAAGCTCACTGTCTGTTATTTTTTGTTATAAGAGCTAGTGTCCTTTTCTTTCTGGTAGCACTATGGGCTGGTCACAGTGGGTAGAGGAGGTAGCTTTGCAATGAGTAGCCAATGCCTGCTACCTTTATATATTGCAAGAGATACCATAAACCAAATGCGGTGTGATTTTTCTCGGTAATATTTCAGATATCACCATCACATTTCTGATTTCTTAATAGGCACTATGTCAACAAATCTACAGTTTAAAAAGATGTGTTGGTCAAAGTAGTATACTGCTGAATTGTAACACTAGGTTTATAGGTTCATAGGTTCATAGGTTGGTGCTAGGCTATCAGCCCTAGGGCCTATACAAGCCTAGCCATAACAATTCCCTGGCTATTTCTTCCCACACTATTTACTTCCCTGGACCCCTGTCTAGCAGGGCGACTGACGTGATCCCCGGGGTGAATTTCCTTTCTCCCATCCAATTATCAAGGTTCTTTTTGAAGAGGGCCAAAGAGGCACTCTGCTTGACATGTATGGGCAATCTATTCCAGAGTCTGGGGAGTCTCTGGGTCAAGAACCTATCCCTCCAGTATGTTTTGTTTATTGTGATGACAAGGTTTAGATCCCTGGAGCATGTGGCTCTGAGGGATTGGGTTTTCTTTAAGTGTAGCATGTCCAACAGCTCTGGGTTTGACATGGCCTTGTATGTTAAGCAGAGATAGCCTCTGAGTAGACGATATGCGACAGAGTATAGCTGGAGTTTTTTAAGGTGGTCAGCAAAGGGTATCTGCTTTAGGCCTGTGATTCTTTTAGTGAGGTATTTCTGTGGCCTTTCCAGTTGTTGCAGATGTCTTGAGAGGTACATACCAAACGGGGCGTTGTATTCTATAATGGGTCTAATGAAGGATGAGTACAGTGGGACAATGACCTCCTTTTTTCTGGATGAAAAGCCCTTAGTGATGAGGTGTGCCACATGTGGTGATGTGGTTATCGAAGGTGAGACCACTGTCCACCTGAGTCCCTAAGTCTCTTATCACACTTTCAGTGTTTAGTGTAATGCCGCCTATATGGTAATTCACGGACACATGTTTTTTCCCAAAGGGGATAACTATACATTTCTTGGCATTAAGCTTGAGCCCATGGCTCTGGCACCAAGCATCTGTTTCTGTAAGGCCCTTTTGTAGAGTATCCACATCATTTGGGGATTCAATAATGGCTCCCAGTTTGCAGTCATCTGCGAATTTTGTTAGCCAGAGTCCCTTATATGGGGCAGCTATATTCCAAATGAAGATGACTTTGTCCCCTGAACTCCCTTAGTTAATATAAGCAGCTCTGAGGTTACTGTACCTTTTCACAAGGTAGTTACTATAAATTCAGTACAGAGGATGACTGAGGAGACTAGCCCCACTTCAAGAATGCCCCACAGTTTTGTCTATTTAAATAACTTGGTCCAAGTTTTATGATAGGTAAGTGGAAGCTGAGGGCATCAAACCAAGAACTACAGGGAACAGCTTGTTATCACTTCTTTGTATATCTACATACATATATATATATATCTATATATATATATATATATATATATATATATATATATATATATATATATATATATATATATATATATATATATATATATATATATATAATGTTTTTTTTAAATATATTTATTTATTGTCATTTGTTAACCGAATTGGTCCAGTTGAGCCAAAGGCCCATTTTCAGTGGAGACCCCGAGGAGAAAAGCTCCAATTACAATTACAGATATTCCCAAAAAACAGTAATTAATGCAAAGACTAAAAATGACAATAGTAATATTGACAAGAAACATTTACATAAAATGAAATAAACAAAGACAAGATATTTATATATAAGTTTCAAAAATCCAATACAATAGTTGCAAGATAAACCCCGAGTAAGAATACTTACAAGATCCTGACTGTAGGTAAACTGTAAATTGGAGTGTTAGAAGAGCAAGAAAGAAAGGCAGATAAAAAGAAACATCATTCTGAAGTCTTGATATTAAAGAAGATGAAAGCAATAAATAATACAAGAGTTGCCTATGTTTTCCTTTTAATTCTTTTTGAATGCTTTTGTGTCACGAAGTTCGTTCTTAGTTAGTGAAATTTATCTTTGTTTCTAGCGCATTTTTTTACCAGTCATATATATACGAAACCAGAAGTCACAACAAGCCACAGAAGGTGAAAGCCCTAACTACAGCAACCTTCATCAAAATACTTTCTTTAACATGATAGTATTTTTCAAATTTGTAGATATTAGTATAGACAGTGTCACTGAGGTAGCATATGAAAAATACAAACACTGTCGGCAAAATGTGACAGGCAAAGTGAAGATGAGCATCACGTCTTTGGGACAGAGGTTTATATTTACAAAAAGAAACTAAGAATTTGTATTATATCCTTTAGTTGTTAGGGTTACTTGGCTAAGGGAAAAGTTATGAGGAATAATAGGGGATGTTGAAATAAAGGGCATCATTATGTGTGGAGTCTGCATGTCCTCCCCGCGGTCGAGTGGCATTCCGAAAGACATGCATGAATGGGCAAGCATCGAGCTGGCAACTCGACACCGTAAAAAATCTACTGCCAATCATTAGTGGACCGGAGTTCTGCTGTGGCGACCCCTAACCGGGAAAAGCTGAAAGACAAGCATTATTTGTGAAAAAGGTTTATGGAAATTTAGTTCTTGTGTATTAAAGGGGAGACGAATAAGAAAGGATGTAATAAAATAATTTTAAGGACAGGCAGACCACTTGTGACATATAGGATGTTGTTGTCTTTCGGCTTTTCCCTGTTAGGGGTCGCCACAGCGGAACTCCGGTCCGCTAATGATTGGCAGTAGATTTTCACAAAAGCCAAAGTGTCAGCTCAACGTCCAACGTTCAACGAAGGCACTCCCATTTACACATGTCTTTTGAATGCCCAGCCAACCGCGGAGAGGACATGCAGACTCCACACAGAAGGCACTCCCTGAACTCCGGCCTAGAATCAAACGGGAGAACCTCTTGTTGTGAGGCAACAATGCTACCAATGCACCACCGCAGAAGTCTACTTGTGACATATCTTCTTTAGGTCTTTTTCCATTTCCATTTACTATCCTACTTGTGACATACAGGATAGTAAATGTAAATGGAAAAAGACCTAAAGAAGAAAGACATCATGTTTTTTTTTTTTTTTTTTTTTCTAGTTATTAGGAGTGTAGTACCTGGATTAAGAAGAAAGAAAGTTTGCAAGAACCAATGAGCAGGATAAGACAAAAATGTGAAAGTGAAGAAAAGAGTTTAATAAATTTTAAAAAAGTGATGAAGAATAGCTAGAGAAAACTTGTATCACCAAGTATAGCTGCTGTCACAATCCATTTGGCAGACATCTACCTTGCTAACACTTTGCATTCAGAAGTCCTCCTATTTTTATGATGGGAAGATCTTGTTTAACCCAATGCAGTAATTACGTTTTTTAGATTAGTACTAGGCTAACTGCCCTTGTGGGTCATTTTAAGCCTAGTCAAATACTCCATATGAGAATCAAACCATGCACCTTAACCATTATGCCAACCTGGAGAAATTGTGCTGCCTTCTTTTAAATGACTTCTATACAGAAAATATGTCTGGGTTATGAGAAGTAAGCCAGTGCAGTGGTGCAGCTGTTGTGTTGTTGCCTTGCAACAAGAGGTTCTCTGGTTTGATTCTCAGGTGGGGTGTCTTCTTTGTGAAGTCTGCATGTCCTCTCTGCATTTGGTGGATTTTTTCCAGTTGCTCCGGTTTCCACTCACTATACAAAGACATGCATCTGGAGCATTTCTCCCTGGGCTTCTGCTGAAAATTGGCTCACTCCAAGTCAAACTCTTCTGGTAAACAAATGTTAAATATAAATAAATAATAATCCCTTCTTCAATAACGGCCATGTTGTTATCATGTATGCATCTCAGTAATGGCCATGTTGTTATCATATATGCGTCTACAGCTACAATGCACAATAATAGTGAGGGTGCACATGGTGACACAACATTCAAAAAGGAGTTGAAAAGGGAACCATAATGCTTTTCAGGATCTCTTACATGAAATAAAAGTTTAAGGGGCAATTTTCAGGGAGACAGTAAATGCCTTTTGTCAAATGCATATCAAATGCAATTAGTCATTAAAAATGACAATGTATATTATCATTCAGCTCTCTGTGATGAAGGCTTGTTTATAGAGGGCATTGCTGCTGATTAGAAATCACCCCTTGCCTCTTACAGAATGAATATTTCCTGTTCCAAAATGCTTTTTACCCTTTTTATTGCAATTCATAACAAGTGTGACTTTGGCAAAACAGGTTTCTCATTTTCCTGTGACTAGTGGGGTGTGTTGTGCTTGCCAATATCAGAATGCAACCAATATTCATATTTTGGGGGTTGTGATAATACTTGACCAGCCTGTTCTTATTTGAATGAAGAGGGGAAAGTCCAAGGGTTATTTAATGAATCAGTCAAATGGTATATGGCTGTCTTTCTCTGGTTATTTTCAAACCCTAATAGCTGGAGAGATTCATTTAGCTAAATCTTTTGAAAGTGTAAGATGGTGAAGTAAGGAAGAGAAGAAGGTAAAATCACATAGATACTAATTGGGAAAAGACGGTACAATCACATAGATACTAATTGGGAAAAGACGGTACAATCACATAGATACTAATTGGGAAAAGACGGTACAATCACATAGATACTAATTGGGAAAAGACGGTACAATCACATAGATACTAATTAGGAAAAGACGGTACAATCACATAGATACTAATTGGGAAAAGACGGTACAATCACATAGATACTAATTGCAGCGTAGCTTGGTAAATCATTCACCCTACATGTACTTTTCTTGCTAGTATCGGCATCTGTTTAACCAGTATTGTGCCTTTGTCATATGGCCGTGTGTCATAGTGATCACAAGATTAGTTAGGTAGGCCAGATCTAATAAAGTGTACAGTAGCAAGAGTTAAGGTGATTAGGTGCATAGTATTAACTGTAACACAAACCTGTATATTCATATAGTGAACATAGCTGAAATACATAACACTAGACAGAGGCATTTTACTTCCAAGTGTTTCTTTTCAAGCCATGTGCCAGTTGATTTCCAGGGGAAAAAAATGTGATGTGAGGTAACCTCTAATCAATAAGACATGCTAGCAGATAGGTTTAATGATAAATTCACTCCCTTATCCCCTCTTAACTTACAACAAACCTTCCCCTAAACACCCCCCAACCCTACATATTTGAAGAGCAAGTCCTCAAAGCCTTGTCCAAGACAAAAAAACACAGTCTTTATGGGTCCAGAAAACATCCCAGGCTGTCTTCTAAACATGCTAAAACATGAACATCACCACTAAGTACCTTTTTCGATCATAGCCTAACCATAGGCTTTGTTCCTGCGGAATGGAGAACGGTTATTCCTCTCCACAAAGGTGGCCTACCAACAGATCTGGGGAATTACAGACCCATAATCCTGACCAGGCTCATCTGTAGGGCCACAGAACGTATCATTATGGGCCTCATAAATACGTAGGTGACCTCCAAACCCTGGATCCTACCTAGTTTGGCTTCATGAAGGGCAGATCCTGCCTGTTAATTTGGGTTGAATTTCTTTGAAAATGTAACCAAGGCCGTTGACGAGGACAAATCTGTGCACGCAGCATACCTCAATCTGGCAAAGGCTTTTGACACAATCCCACATTCAGGAATTACCGATAAACTTAGCATCTGAATGTAAACCCCTTCATTGTAAGATGGGTTGCCAACTGGCTCACAAACCAGACACACACTATCAAAGTAGGTGACTCCGTATCAACCAGCAGAATTATTACCATTGGGGTGTCAGAGGGGTCAGTGCTGGGCCCCCTACTGTTTGGTATATACTTATCAGAGATTCAGGTCAAAACTAAGGAGATTTGGCTGACCAAGTTTGACTAGAAACTAGGTGCAATCACTGAATCCTCAAATTATGTCAGTATACTCCAGGAAGGTCTCACATAGACCAACGATTGGTATATCAGTCACAGTCTCAAACTGAATGCAAAGAAATGCAGCATCCTTCCCCTTATCACAAACAATGTCCCCTCACACTATCAAATCAACAACAACAGCCTAAGTACCCATGAAGTGATATGGCACATGGGATCCCAAGTTGACTGCGACCTTAACTTTGACCACCATGTGTCTACTGTAGTGAGGAAAGCTTTCTGTGTAGCACACTTGATTAGTAAAGCATCATTCAAGAGGAAAAGAAGTTACAACCCCCCTATACTCAGCATTTATCTGGCCCATAATTGAGTATAACCCCCCGTTTGGCATGTACTGTATTAAGCACCTGCAACAATTAGAGAGACCTCGAAGGTTTCTAACAAAGAAGATCAAGGAGCTCCAGCATGTGCCTTATACAGACCGACTAAAGTCCCTGTCACTAGACTCCGTATCTTACAGACTTCTTAGGGGAGACTTATGCCTGGCCTACAGTGCAATCCAAGACCCAAATGTAATTAACTTGCTGAAAATCTGTAAATAAAATGGGACTAGGGCTGCCCATTCCAGGGACCTAAATATGGCTTGCGACTTAACTAGGATATGCTGGAGGGACAGATTTATCTCCCAGCAACTGCTGTATCTTTGGAACAGGCTACCAATTCATGTGAAATAGAGCACCTCTATGACAGTGTACAAGAGGAACCTGGATGGGTCACCGTAAATTACTATTGGGGATAGCGCCCACAACCCTTCTGGACATGGGCAGTCATCATTAAATGCAGTCTTGGGTATTGACTAGCATTTCTATGGTATTACTTTGGAATGAAATGGCTAGGCTGAAAATGAACTCCGGGTCGATAGCCTTGTAATCTCCTATCATCCCATCTGACAAAATGTTATCAATTCAACAGTATCTCAGAGAAGTGCCTGCTGCAGTCACAGGCAGAAGCAAAAGAATTCCAGAGAAAAATGATTAACTGGCCCAGAAGTCGAAAAACAGTAACAGAAACAGTTTAAGTCATAAACATACTGGAAGGGTATCACAATTTCCGAGTCACCTACCAAAATAGGGGGGGGGGGGGTAGAATCAGAAACTTAAAGCTAGAAAATGGCTGGACTGGATTAATCAATAGTTTGGGGAGAACTGAATTATAGAAAGCTTAACAAACTGCGTGGGTTTTGCATGCTGTTCCTACATCTAGTGGGTTTAATTAAGGTGTTCTTATTTTTCTCCCACCTGCCAAAACATGATGCTTAGTGACTACTCTAAACTATCTCAGCATGTAATCCTTACTGTTGCCCTTGCGACATGGCAGGGAAAAGACATGCATGTATTTGCTTACCTACCCAGTTTAACAAATAAATACATAGTTTTAAGTGGTTTATATATGACCAATACTGCTTCTAAGGGGGGGCCTGAGGATATTACTATTATTGTGAAGTATTCTAAGTTCCAAAAGTTTTATGTGGCTTTGAGGAAACATGCTGACTGTAACAAGGCCTGATAATTAAATAGTTAAGGAACAATACCATTCAGAATGACAGCAAGAGATGAGTGGAAGTTCATGAAGGAAGAAAGAAGTAATATGAGATGTGAATGCGTTGTGGAGGGTCTGAAACTTTTCATGCTCTTTTTGTCCCTCTAGTCTTTCCGTAGCCATTAAACACAACTCCACTGACTCAATTTTCCAGTACTTCATGGCATCCAAGTATAACGGTCATACGAGGTAAGAAAGGGGGCTATGATGAATCATTAGATTTAACCAGGATTCATGTTTCAAAATGAGCCTGTTTTTTAGTAGCATTGTCAGCTTGGTGCTTCCTACAGAACAAGATACTGGAGTCTGTAGAGTACAGAATGTTTAACCAGCAAAGATATTTTTATTTTATTTTTCTATGTATTTAAAGTTTATTAACTAATCTACCTACATCATTTTCAGGCTCAGTGTGGGGGAAATACAACCAAAGAAGCAATAAACTGTAATTAATATAAAAGGAAAAGTGATTATGTAAGAGCATGCATGCAGAGATGTTTAAGTCAGAATAATGTTTAGCATAAATGAACACAGATAAAAGTATATATGGGCAAGAATATAGTCAGCGAAATTAGTAATTGAGCACCTGTATGCTGTCATAACATCATATAGTAAAGAATTTCTGTGAAGAAAATAATAGACAGCGACAAAGTATATGTCACCCATAACATTGTTGTGTATGGGATGTAAAGGAGAGTAAGGCATAAATAATATGAGGGGAAACAGGGAGAAAAAAAGAGAAAAAAATAAAATAAAGATGTGTGTGGGATAGGAGATACAAGGGGGAAGTGCTGCAGCTATCTCCTACCCAGAGTCACAAGAGCCAGGCCGTAAGGGGAAAGTGAGCAGCTATCTCCTACCCAGAGTCAGGAGAGCCAGGCCATAAGGGGGAAGTGAACAGCTATCTCCTACCAGAGTCAGGAGAGCCAGGCCGTAACGGGGAAGTGAACAGCTATCTCCTACCAGAGTCAGGAGAGCCAGGCAGTACTGCACAGTTTGGAGACATGTTTACTGGTAAGCCAAGGTGCACCACAGCCTATCTTACAGACTCCTTGTAGTGTGGTTAAGCAAGTTAAGCAGACCCTGAGACAGAAGCTGTAGGAGATGTTGGACTTAGACATACTCCAGGATTCCAGTTGTCTACTTCTGTTTTAACATGTTTTATGATGGAATATAAGCTAAAACATATTAGTACACAGTGACATCATATATTCCTAATACCTAATCAGAAAGAGAGACAGTCACAAGATCACATGCAAGAGTAGCCAACATGCAACTCAGGTAGACTTCCTCCTAGTAAGGAAAAGGGACTCGGGTAGAATCCATGATTGCAAAGTCATCTCCAGTGAAACAGTCGGCCCACAGCATAAACCATTAGTTGCCACAGTCAGCTGCAAGCAGTGGTCAGAGAAGGCTCTAAGGTCAACAGAGACCAGGCTGAAGACCTGGAAGTTGACTGGAGAGAAAGTACAGCAGTTTAAGGAATTATTCAGGGCTCTAGCACCCCGAGAAGAGGCAGAAATAGGTGGAGTTGAAGAAGAATGACAGTGCCTCAAAACAGCATGTGTTAGGACTACAGAAAAGATATGTAGCTGAGCCAGGTATGGAAATAAGGTATATAAAGAAAGCTGGTGGTGGAATGCAGAAGTCCAGGAAGTCATCACAAGAAAGGAGTTCAGGAAGAAGTGAGAGACAGAAAAGACTGACCAAGCTAGGAAGGACTACTGGTGGCTAACAAAGAAGCTAAGAAAGAAGTTGCAATAGCAAAGAATAAGGCGTCGGAGGCACACTACCAACTTCTGGAAAGTGACTGAGTAAGGAGCACAAAGAAACAATATCAGGTAACAAGGCAAAGACAGAAAGATAAAGAAGATAGTCAGGCACCTCCTTTCATAAGGGATGCCAGCAATAACCTGCTCACCAGCCCAGAGAACATCAAAGGCAGACGGAAGGAGTATTTCCCGCAGCTTCTGAATGAAGAAAACCCCACAGAAGCTGCACTGCCCCAGAAACAGCTTACGATGAGAGAAGAAGAGGAGCCCACCCTAGAAGAAGTAAGAACAGCACTAAGGAAGATGAAGCCAGGGAAAGCAGCAGGCTCAGATGAGGTGACAGCAGATATGATAAAGATGCTGGGTGAGATATGGGAGAAATGGCTCCTGAGGGTACTCATAGCAGTGCAAAGAGAAAGGCGTAACCTAGATGACTGGAGAATAAGTATACTTGTGCCAGTGTACAAGAACAAAGGGGACAGCCACAACTGTGGGCAGTACAGAGGGATCAAACTCCTACCACACTACATGAAAATTCTGGAGAGAGTGATTGATAAACGGATACGCAGAGTAGTAGAATGTAAGATGGGAGATGAAAAGTTGAAAAGTTTGGGTTCCAACCAGGATGCAGCACAACTGACCCGATGTTTGCATTGAGACAGATACTTGAGAAGAAGCTAGAAATGAGGAGAGAGTCCAACTGGGCATTCCTAGACTTGGAGAAAGCATATGACAAGGTCTCAAGAAAGCTAATCTGGGTAGTACTGTAGTGGTCTGAAGTCCCAGAAACATTGGTAGAATTAGTGTAGGCTATGTACAAGGACCCAGTGACTCAAGTACGAACACTGTTCGGCCTCACAGAGGGGTTCCCAGTGGGAGTGGGTGTACATCAGGGTTCAGCTCTGAGCCCACTGCTGTTCATACTGGTAATGGACTACATTAGCAAACAGATTGGAGGGGACAGATCAACAAAGCTGCTATATGCAGACGATGTGGCAGTACAGGCAGACTCTGAGCTAGAACTTCAGCAAAGGATAGAAGAATGGAATGCAACTCTGAAGGCACATGGGATGAAAGTAAGCACAGATAAGGTGGTGGTAATGGCAGCAAACTGGGGAGATCAGAAGAAGCTGAGAATAAAGATAGAAGGGAAGATAGTGGAACAGGTAAACAGCTTCAAGTATCTGTCAGGGGTGGTTGAGGAGAAGGGTATTCTGAATGAAGCGGTCAAAGCTAGAATCAGAGGGGGTGCAGTGAATTAACATAGGCTGTCATGTGTAGTGTATGACAGAAAAATGCCAAAGAAGCCAAAAAGTAAGATGTACAAGACAGTGGTAAGACCAGTACTACTGTATGGTACAGAAACCTGGGCAGTAAAGGCAGAGCAGTTGAAGAAGCTAGAGGTGATGGAAATGAAGTGCCTGAGAAGGGTGGTAGGATGTACATTGTGGGACAGACAAAGAAATGAGGACATAAGAGCAGAAGCCAATGTAGCTCCAATTGCAGAAAAGATCTAAGAGAACAGATTATGGTGGTTTGGGCACATGAGCAGAAAAGCAGAAGACGATCTGGTGAGGAAGATTTGGGACAGAAAGGAAGAAGGTAAGAGGAAGCAAGGATGTCCAGCAAATAGGTGGACGGATTGTGTGAAAGAAGATCTGTGACAGTCAGGCATGAGTGTTGAAGAAGGCAGGGGTGTGGCACTGAATCAAGAGAGTTGGCGACAGTTAACATGATACCCCGACCCCATGTAGACAAAATGGGAAAAAGGGGGCTGATGATGATGATGATGATCTAATGTAGTCTTAAGGCCAAGAGGCTTGACTTTGGTTGTGGTGGGTGGTCAGCTGTAGGACCCCAGTGAAATGGTCCAAATTCGGCCCAGCAGTTGCAAAGGCTGTTCCTGCCCATACAACCAATCTGAGTCAGTTGTGTAGCCTAACAACTCAAACAACAGGTAAGTGATCAAAACACTCTGACTCACTTACATAGCTAGCAGTTTGATGGGGGGGGGGGTGTGGGTGAATAAGAATGTCCCAGGACATTACACTGACTTCCTAATTGCACAAGCAGAGTTACACATATGACAAATGTAATAATCATTTTTCTTTATGAGCAAGATAAATGTACATTATTTTTTCAGAATGACACACCTGAGTTTTTCAAGCTGAGAATTTCTGTGTTCACTTTAGTTTCCAGTGTTCCAATGTTAGCAGATGCTGCTGCAGCTAAAATGTAAGACATGATGAATAGAACAAGGGACATGAACCTTACAAAACAACCATTTTAAAAGATGAGCTAAGAGTAATCTGAAAAACATTTTCTGGGTAAACTGAATATTATGTATTAGTTCACAGATATAAAAGGCTGCAACAAACTCTACAGTCACAATAATCTCCAAGAGATACATTAAAGCACTAAAATATGAGGAAATTACCTAAATGAATCTGAAAAATGTAATCAAACAACAGTTTATAATAGGCTTAAGCAATATAATATGAACACTAATAATATAATATAATATAATATAATATAATATAATATAATATAATATAATATAATATGAGCACTAAGCTCTTAGGTGTCGCCATTGAAAATCAGCTTATATTTGACTTACATGTTAAAAACTGTATCAAAAAGACATTCAAAACTAGGGCTCCTTTACCGTTACAAGAAATTCCTTACCTTTGAAGCCAAGGTCACTCTCTTTTACATACCTTCTACCCAGTGTAATGTACAACTCTCAAATTCTCACAAATCTTAACTCAACACTCCTAACCAAACTCGAATCTACCTACAACAAGGTAGCTAGATTTTCTGCCCAACAAACCTACAAATCCCATCACTGTCTCTCTCTAAAACACCTAACCTGGCTTGTATTACCGCACCAGCTTCTTCTCTCTCAGCTCCAGATCATCCATTATATCCTATACCAGCCTTCCAACTGCCCAGCACTATCCCCTCTCATCTCCCATTATTCTCCCTCCAGACCTCTCCGAAGCTCTAACCAAGACCTACTACAAATCTACAAATCCATGTCTAAATTGGGACATAGCATATATAGCTATCATCCCACTATTGCCTGGAATAGACAACCACTAGAAATCAGGACCCTTACACATCCTAAACAATTTAAGACAGACACCAAGGAGCACTTTAAAAGTCACTGGACCTACCACTGCACACTCCCTCCTTAACATCCCCTACTTCTCATACCTTAAGCTACTTTCTGCCCTTAACTCACTCTTCTCACTAGCTCTCTCTAATCTTCCTTGACTACTCTTTCTACTGTCTTCTAAAATCTATTAAGCAAATTGCCTCAGAGAAACATTCTATAGTAATTGTCTTGCCGTCATGCAACTACATTATGATACAAATGGGCTTTTGTATCCACTTACCCCAAAAACTATATTCATCTTAATGATATATTATTTCTTTTTATACATCTTGAAAGAGCTTTGCTATACTCCTGATTATTGACACTGTATAACATTGTATTGCTACTTAATGCCTTGTAATAATCCTGTAACATTGCTGTTTAATGCTAATTTATAATGAAAATTGTATAATATGTTGGAGCTTTCGTTGGACAAGCCCAGTCAACAAACGTAAAATAAATAAATAATATGAATACATTTTCACAACTTAAATGGGCTCCAAGTATTCATTTTACAGTAAAATAGCTGCCATCATATTTTTAACAAATTGTATTATATTTGTATATATTTTTTGAGAAACTCCTGAAGCCAGTGGACATGCCTTCCTTTGAGGAAACAGTTCCAAAAGGAGACAGTGCAAAATAGGTCAATTTTTGGAGAGGAGATGACAGCACAGATTAAAAAGTTTCATTGTGGCAAGGCTGTAGGAGTAGATGGGATCTGGTCAGACATGCTCAAGGTGCTAGACATTATTAGGATGTTGTACCTAGCATGCTTATTCGATCTTCCATGAAAGGATGGGACAGTAGCTTTGGAATGGCAGACTGGAATAGTGGCCAATGTTGTCAGAAACTAGGAAAGGAGGATTTGTTCCATGTATAAAGGGATCACACTCTCCTCAGCCTCCCTGAAAAAACATGTGCGAAGGTGCTAGAAGTGAAAATGCATGCAGTAGTTGAGCCTTTGATTCAGGAGGAACAGTATGGGTTCTAAACTGCCTGTAGAATAGTGGGAGGAGTAATACAGATTTTGTCCTGGCTGTGGAACAGTGGGTGGAGCAATGAAAATTCTGTCCTGGATGTGGGGTGGTGGGAGAAGCATTGCAGATACTGTTCTGGATGTGAAACAGGAGGAGCAGCATTGCAGATACTGTTCTGGCTGTGGAACAATGGGGACAGAAAGAAAAATTCTGGTTGTAGAACAGTGGAAAGAGTAATACAGATATTGTCCTGCCTAATAAACAGTGGGAGGAACAATGCAGATTTTGTTGTGACTGTGAATTAGTGGGAAGAGCAATACAGATTCTGTTCTGGCTGTGGAACAATGAGAGGGGAAAGGCAAATTCTGGTTGTAGAACAGTGGGAGAAGCAATGCAGATTCTGTTCTGGCCGTGGAACTGCGGGAGGGACAATTTGGATTCTGATCAGGCTGGAGAACAGTGGATCAGCTCTTTGTCTTTGCACACATGGGTGGAGGGTCATGGTACTTTTCCTGTTTACATGTGGTTTTGATTCTGGAGAAGAGATATGGCTGTGCTGTCCAAAATGTCTTGTCTGTAGTACTACATAACTAGGAAATTTTCAGGGCTGCTGTTACAAGCCATTTGATGCCAGTATTTAAACAATGGAATCTATGTCTGCACTCTTATTGTTAAGCTGATTGCTTTTAAGTTAGGCATAGGAATCCACTAAAGATGCAGCATGTCTCCCCTTCCTTGTTGTGATTTTCAGGGACAGGCTTTCGAGGCACAGCTAGGTTTGGAGATCATCTGTTTTTTTTTTTTGGGACATTAGGGTTGCATCTTTTGTTTCCAGATGATGTAGTTCTGGTAGCCTCAAGTGACTTGTGATCTCTAACATGCAGAGTGATTTGCTGTTGAGTGTGAAATGAATGGGATGAAAATCAGCACTTCGACTCAGAGGTTATAGTTCTGTCTTGGAAAAAGTGTGGACTAGTCTCTGTAGGTAAGGGGAGGCACCTATCACTAATAAAGAAGCTTAAGCATCTTTGGATCTTCATCACATGGGAAGTCATAAGGAACATGAATGTTGACCAGCATATGGATGCAGTATTGAGGGCAAATGTTCTCCACATGGGAGATGCAGGGCGGCCTATCCCTCCTTCAAAAAATACTGCTCTTTTTTCAATGTTGAAATAGTTTGTTCATTGCACTGATTTTGTTTTGTATTATCTGAAGCCATACTAGACTGTGGTAGTGAGGTGACAACATAGTCATAAGACAAAGATCTCTGTCTCATGGTCAGTTTGTCTCCTTAATCAGATGTGGTCACAAGCTTTGGGTAGTAACTGAAAGGATGAGACTGCGAATTCAAACAGCATGAGGTTCATTCTCAGGGTAGCTAGGCATATGCTGAGTAACAGATTCATATACTTCACAGCCAAGGGTATCTTAGGGTACAGCTACTGCTAATCTGTGTTGAGAAGAATCCTTTGAAGTGGTTTAGCAACATTTTGATGCCACTCTTTGGATACTTCTCACAGAAGGTGTAGCAGGCATGACTCAAAGGGAAGAAGCCCTTTCCTGCACTAACTACTGGCAGCCCATTTATACCTCTCAACTTTTAGCTAAAGAAATCTGGACAAAACATAAAATAATGGGGGACAATGGGCCAAAAATAGAGACAGATTTTAAATATTGCTCTTTTAAACTTAGAAAGTTGGTAGACCAACAGGATTCGTGTTAACATGTATTTTCTGAAGGATATGAACTCTGAAGCTCAAATGTATATTATGATTAAGTGATTCCAATCCTTGGTTATGTGCCAGAAAAGCACAAATTTTAGGAGGAGCAGAATAAAAATGTTGGGCAAAATCTGGAACATTCTGCAATTCTGTAGAAATCTGGACAGTTGAGAGGTATGATTTCATTGGCACAGGCATCATCCTCATTCATTCACCCACCTGCCAAACCTCCACTGAGTCTTTGAACTTTGTCCTTCAGGAGAACCTACCACGGGCAGTTGTGTTGGGGTAGTAGTGAAGAAATAAGGAACAATTGAAGAACCTGAAGTTAATGACAGACTGTGACGGAAAAAGTTTGCAAAAAATATTCTCAAATAGTCATCTATAGCTCTTCAGGCTAACTTGCTTACCTCATCTGGTTAGAAATTCAGTGAAGGGAACTGATGGTACCCAGCCAATAAAAGTAGTTGAGTTAGAAATATATTATAACAGGCTTCAAAGAATTCCAACTATTGTTGATGGTTGCAAAGGTGTAAATGTTTATACATGTCATTTACAATAAAGTGAATCATTAGGGCTCTTGGCAGAATTTTTAAGTTATTCATATGTTTTTGTTGCTGTCTAGAGAGTAGATTGATTGACTTTCAAAGATGGGACATGGCATTTGAAGCAAGATATCCAAAAAAATGCTTCTAATTGTAAACAACATGGTGTAGCTTTATTAGAGATTAATTTTGTTCTGTATGTAAGAACATTTGCTTTGCAGTTTAAACATGGCAGAATTACAGATGATAAAATAACAGTTATGCGTAGTTACCACAACAAGAGATTTGGAAGAGTAGCTCCTTCCTCAGGAAGAGGACTAAGGCTACAGGTGTAAGGAACACTCAACAGATAAAGTTTTCACAGGCTGCCATGAGCCCTTCCCATCCCATTGTGCACTGCAGTGGTTAGCCTCTCCATATCTGAAGTTAGCCATATGAAGCAGAATAATGAAAGGCAAATTATGTCTTTGCTGAGGATGGTAAGGTGGGCAAGAATGGACCTGCTGTTCAAGATCTATTCAGCAGGAAACTACCTAACTTTCATATCTGGAAAATGGAGTTCCATTTTCAGTAACAGTCAGGACAGATTCCCAAGCTAGGCCAGCTGGTCTGTCTCCCTTACAAAAATATACCTTTTCTAACAATAACTCCAGGAGAGGATCTAGACCTGGGTAGAGTTGTAAAGTCTTGCAAAGTATCATGGGGAGATCAGATAACAACAGTAGGGATATAATCAAGAACTGCATTCTTCAAAAAGGCTACCAAAGTGACCAGAGTTATTACTGAACGAGCCTTAGAAACTGCTGGAAGAGGTGCATTGTGCTTGACATAGCATAGACCAAGAAAGCTGTTTAGCAAACATGACTTTTAAGATGTACTAGTCCCATTTTTCTTCTTGGAAAAGAAAACAAAAAGTTGATCATCCTTGCATGTGGCATTAGTTGCCATTTGCTGCTGCACATCCATAAAACGTAAAATGAATGTTTTGGAATTAGAATATAATGAAGAAAAGACTGGGAAGTCAATCCGTGGAGTAACGTTTGATTCAGTTGCTACCAAAGGCGTAAAGCAGCAAACAGCAAGCCAACACACTTCATCATTATGAATAAACCAATAGGAAGATTTCATAAATCCTCCTAGCTTATGTAATTACTGCAAGGAGAAGAGTCTTCCAAAAGATGTATCCTAAGTTTGCCAGCATTACAGATTCAAGGAGAGCCTTGCTCAACTTCTTTCGGGTGTACTGCAAGACTAAAGGAGATACTGAGTCTCCTAACAGTGGGTTACAAGAAATTACCTTACTTTACACACCTGTAACAAGGTGGTGGGACTAAATGGACTTTAATGTAAGGATAACTAAAAATAAGTCAAACATATTCACAAACTAATCCATAAGCAAAGGAATAGTTAGTGAATGTAGATCCATTCTGTTGGCAGTGGTGCAAAAATTAAAATGTGCCTACTTATTTCTACATTATTCTTATATTACATTTGAGATGATGACAAAATCATAACAACCAACTCAAAAAAAGAGGGTTATTAGCCACTACTGGAGATGGAGAAGCGAAACACTTAGACTCAGATAACAGTAGAGATCCAAGAGTGGCTTGCATGATATGTTATTTTATTTATTTATTTGTTTATTTGTTTATTTCCTTATCTTTACTTTCAGTCCCAGAGGCTTCTCCAGAAGGTAAAACTAGGGAGAACCGCACCAGTCAGGATGACTACAGATCTATGAGAATTACCTTTGATTTTTGAAGTTTAGTTGCCTAAATGAACATCACTTGAGAGCATCCCACAGGGCTCTTTCTGGTGGTGGGGTAAGGGAAAATAGGCCTGCATTCTGTGTTCATTCGGAACGCAAATAGGTCAAGTATGGCTTTCCCAAATGCTGGTACATTTTCTGCACTCCTTAGGAAATAAGGGACTACTCATAGGTTCATAGGTTCATAGGTGTGTACTAGGCTAATGGCCCTGAAGCCTTTTCAAGCCTAGACCATCGAAGTGCCCTGGCATCGTGCCGCCCGACGTTAGTTCCCAGTGCCTCTATCAAGTACAGCCACTGGAGTGATCCCCGAGGTGAAGTTTCTATTACCTATCTACTCATCAAGATTTCTCATGAAGATGGTCAGTGAGGTGCTCTGCTTGACATGTATGGGAAGTCTATTCCAAAGCATGGGTAATCTCTGGGTTATGAACCTGTCCCTCCAGCATGTTCTGTTAATTGTGGTAATGAGGTTGAGTTCTCTAGAGTGTGTGTGTGGAGGGATTGGGATTTCTTTACATGTAGCATTTCTAACAGAGCTGGGTCAGACATGCCTTAGTAAGTCAAGCAGAGATCGCCTCTAAGTAGGAGATATGAGACAGAAAATAGCTGGAGTCTTTTGAGTCTGTCCATGTAGGACATGTGTTTAATGCCTAGGATCCTCTTCATGAGGTACTTCTGTGGCCTTTCTAGCTGTTGCAAGTGTCTAGTGAGGTACATGCCAAATGGGACATTATAGTCAATGATTGGTCTAATGAGGGAAGAGCAGAAAGAGATGATGACCTCTTTCTTCCTTGATGCAAAACCCTTAGTAATGAGATGCACCACACAGAAGGCCTTTCTGACAACAGTGGCAATGTGGTGGTCGAAGGAGAGGTTGCTGTCAACCTATGACCCCAAATCTCTTAGAATGCCTTCAGGGTTCAGTGGGCTCCCATCGATGTGGTAATTAATGGGAACTGAGTTTTTACTAAAGGGGATGACGACGCATTTTTTGGCATTAAGCTTAAGGCCATAGTTTCAAAGCCAGTCATTGGTCTCAGTGAGGCCTTTCTGTAGGATGTCTGCATTACTTGGGGAGTTAATAATGGCTCCCAGCTTGCAGTCATCTGTGAACTTGGTCAGCCAGAGTCCCTTTGTGTTGGCCTGGACTTCTGAGAAGTAGATGCTGAACAGGAGAGGACCCAGGACCGATCCCTGTGGGACTCCACTCATGTCTGGTCGGCAGTCTGACTTGGAGTCCAATACTTTCACACTGTGTGTTCTATCTGTGAGCCAATTTGCAACCCACCTAGTGATATGGGGGTTGATGCCTAGTTTGGTGAGTTTATCAATAATTCCCAAGTGAGGAATGGTATCAAAGGCCTTGGCCAGATCAAGGTAGGCTGTATGTACTGCCTTTTCTTCATCCACAGCCCTGGTGACTGACTCAAAGAAGTCAAACAGGTTGAGCAGGCATGATCTCCCTTTCACAAAGCCAAACTGCATGGGGTCTACAGTTTGGAGATTTCTTATATCTTTGTTAATCAGGTCAGTGATAATGCACTCCATAGCTTTACATATCAGACTCATCAGGCTAATGGGGTAATGATTCCTAGGGTCTGTAGTGGCTCCCCATTATAGAGAGGGATGACTGTAGCAGTGCGCCATTCAGTAGGGACAAAGCCTGAGGTGAGGCTGTGATTGAACAGGGCACACAGATGTGGTGCCAGTTCACTTTGTACTTCATGTAGAACACAGCCAAGGATATTATTGCATCCCATGAGAGCTGTATTCTTGGCCTTGGACAATGCAGCGTTAACCTGTGCTGCAGTAATGCTGGGTGCCTGGCATTCTTCTGGTATTATGATTGGTCCTTTAGGGGGCGGAGAGAGGTAAAGTTGGCACTGAATCTGTCAGCCAGTATGTTGGCAATATCTGTTGGCAGAGTATAGGAGGTACTATTGTGCAGTATCTCAGAGCAAATCAGAGTATTGCCATGGAGGTTCTTGATATAGCTATAGAAGGCTTTGTGATTGTTTTTAGTGTCTGCCACAATTCTGCCTTCATAGCTGGCTCTAGAGAATTTGATGAGAGATCTCAACTTTTTGTTGAGGCTAATAAGGGAGTTTTTCCAGTCTTGAGACTTCACATTTTTCTGCAATAGTGTCTTCCTTCTGTTGTAGAGTTTGTCAATGGCAGGGTCCGCCAGATTGGCTTCCTTATTTTGGAGGAGAGTGTCTTGGTTCTGTTGGGTATGATGAGTTCCATGCATTTGTGTACATGTTTGGATAGTGCATTGGTGTATGATTCGGCAGTCATGCAGCTATTTTCCATTGTCATGGGTGCCGTGAAGTTAGCCACCTCTGTTTCTAGAAGTCCAAATCAGCTTTGGAGAAATTTTTCTAGGTGGTTACCTTTGCAGAGGGTGTGGGTGGCATGTGGATTTCCATGGTGACTAGTTTATGGTCGGATCTGACCAGGCAGGGATTAACTACTGGTGTAGAGCAACAGTCGCCCATGTTAATAATAACCAGGTCAAGGATGTTGCTTCCTCTAGTAGGGGTCAGAATGAGCTGGTCCAGGGCATTGAAAGTGATGAATTCTAGGAAGCATTGGACAAGTGTATTTGTGCTTGAGTAGTTTTCCCAGTTGATGGAGGGGTAGTTGAAGTCTCCTGGTAAGAAAGTGTTGGGTTGGACCTTGATAGATTCCCGGGTGTTTAGGAATGTGGAGCGAGAGTCTAGGGACATGGTTGGGGACCTATAGCAGGCTATGACCTGGATCACCATCTTACCCAGTGTTAGTTGTACCTGAAGTATCTCACATGCGTTATGCTGGGCTACTGGTCTGGAGGTGTGCATATCCTTTATGAATATGGAGACACCACCATGTTTGTAGCTTCTGTCCATGTTTCAGGGCTGAAAGGTGTGGAATGAGTTATAACCTGGTAGCGCAGGGGTGCTTTTTGCCACTTTAAACCAGATCTCTGTTACAACACAAATATCAATGAGGCAGTAACACACATTCTTTATGCTTGTCTGTGAGTAAGTTGGACCAGAACCACCAGGGATGTGATTCACATCTTGTCGTTTGATATAGCCCATTGCCAGACACTAACAGCATCATCTCCAAGTGTAAATGTAAGCTCACATCGTCCCTTATTTTGCATAAAAGACCATTTCCTTGTTGTCAGGCTGTATGGTGATGACTTTCTGAGTAAGGAAGTCCTAAAATGACTGTAGGAGCAACATAAGTGCAGTCATCTCCAAAATATTGACATGAAGGGATAGCTTAGAAATGCCTAGACACTTTGAATCATTTGCTCATTGAAATGTCCCCACCCTAGAACTGACACATATATGGTGACTGTAGCTGACTACAACTGAAAGGGATTTTCCTCTGAGTAATTGTCAAGATTCAGTCACCATCTCAAGTGGTGTTTACGAGCCTTTGTAGAGCAGTAGACCTTTGGTCTGTGAGCACTGGACTTTTAAAGCCCTTGATAAAACACTTTTAAAATATCTGTACAAATAGCTACTACAACGATACACAAAACCTTGAGACAAATGGGATGGGATTTGTGGTGGAGTCAGAAAGGATAATACTTTGGTCTGAAAAACTGGATTCTGTCTGCAGGAAGGACTATCATGCATGAGTAGGTATCTAAACGACATCCAATAAATGTGAACATCTGTGAAAATATCAGCTGTGACTTTGCAGGGCTAACTTTTATCTCACAGGAGTATAATAACATAATCAGTGACTCCTGTCTTGTTTCTAGAACTTGAATGGAAGTAGCATGAGGAGCACAGTATCTTAGTAATAAGACACCTTACATCCAAGCAAGAGTCTAGAACCTTACATCCAAGCAAGAGTCTAGAAATGACAATGACTGGCTCAGATTAAGAAGAGTAAACATCTCCTGGAGTCCTTGATGCTTTTGGTGAGGTAATAAGCATCCTGGAGATCCAAAGAGCACATGCAGTCTCCTTCTGCTTAAAAAGCAGGACGGACTCCACTCTGGCCATATTAAATGGGATAAAAGTATTTAGGATACTTAGTTATTGGTTGTACCTAAGGTCCTTTTTTTTTTTTTTTTTGTACTAAAAACAACCAGGAGCAAAGTCCTAATTAAAAGAACTTGAAGTAAAATACTTACCCTTTCTGGTCTGGTGGGACCTCCTGGATGACTCTTTTGTAAAGGATATTTAAGGCTTACTTTTTTTGTCAACTGTTTTTGCTTGGGTAGTGTATCAGGTGAGGCTAAGGACATTGGTTCAGTAGTAGACAGAAATTGAATCCTGTAACCCCTGTACCTGACTGTCTTGAGCTAGCCGTCCTTCATGATCATTTCCCAAGGAAACAGATAAAGGGACAGATGATCCCTGACAATTTGCAAAGGAGTAGAGTTGTGCAAGGCCTGATGAACGCTTCTGACCATCTGTGGATGGCCTGCAGCTGCCTAACAATTGCTGAGGACCAGCTGGGACTGTGGTTGGAAAGTTTATTACAACCTGAGATTCTTTCCAGCCTGCACTTTTATTTTGTTGCTATGTGTCAAGCTGAAACCACACCTGATGCTGGCTTTTTTTCATCCTCTTGCCCTCTTTTCCACTACTTTCCATATGCTCCTTAATTTCTGCCTTTAATAAACAAGGTCCATTAAATGAGGAGTTGATATAAGTCACTTCTGTGTCCTTGGCAAAATCAGTTCAATTAAGCCATAGGTACCAATGAATAGCAAAGCAGTACCTGTAGCTCTGTCCAAGCATTTAGTTGCATTGTATGTTATGCAACTTGAGAGGTTGGCTATAGCTGACACAGCTGCTGACTGAGACAGAGGTTGTACATCAGGTAACTTTGTAATGATTTTTTGCATTTCATATGATCTCTCTTAGCCTGTCTAGAAATTCAGTCTGACCCAAAGATTGAGCTCTGAACGAAAACCTGAAGTACATGTATTATTACTTTGCAAGGTAATCCACATGTCTTCATCTGCTGGAAAAAAACACCAGGCTTTGTAGAATCAGATCTCCTTTTAGAGTTACTGCTATAATATGTGTTTAGTCTGAAGAGTCTGACCAGAAACTACTGTCTGGCAGGCTGGAGAATACAGTCTACCTTCTTAGGTAGTGGATCTATCATATCTAGGCTTTACTATGCCCCACCTGGTGGCCACTTTAAGAATGTTCATCACTGAAAGGACCGCATGGGAGGATTGCTGCATAGACCAGAAGACCTTCTAAATAATCCTCTGCAGGGATCAGGGCCGATGTTAGCATTTTGGGGGCCTCCCAGCAAATGTCAAGTTGGGAGCCCCCTGGCCACTTTCAGTCTAAGTATCACCCTGTCACTGTCACTACTATCCATCTTTTTAGTTCATGCTGCAGGCTGTTAGGAGTAGTACACACAGACTGACCTGTAGTTACAATGATGTTATTACAACAAGCATACATACCACACTGTGTTGGCCCATCTCACAAAGAGACATTTACAGTTACTGCCATTTAGGTGTGACAAGGATACATTACAACAACTCTATGTACAGGACAGAACTAATATGCAATGGAACCCTAGGCACTGGTTACTGTTTCAGCCCCCGCCAAAAGAAAAAAAAACAAAACACACACACACACACACACACACACACACACACACACACACACACACACACCCTCCAGAGTTCCCCTCTGTTTTCCCCATGTTGGGCTTCCCACTTATGCACATTACTTTTTTTCTTCCATTTCTCACATTTTACCTTTTTTTCTTCAGCTTTTTCAAGAAGCCATAACTTTATATATGCTCTAAAGTGCTTTTTAAGTTTATTTTTTTTCTTTTTACCCAATGATGGTTTGAACAGAAATGATAATTAAGGAAAGAAATTCAACGTTGCTGTTCAGCTTTAGTTTTCCTTCTGTCTTTTTGATATACTTTCTTGATCAAGTCAGCATAGAAATAACCACTTAGGAAATAACTCCATTAAGCCGCTGCCCCCAGACGCTAGAGCATTTCCCAACCTTTTAATCCAAAAGTGACCTAAACAAAAATTGTGAGTAAGAAAAAGGAATTTCAGTCTTTTTTTCTTTCATTGAAGACATAAGTTGTACCCAAGACTTAAAATTCAAAGCTGACAAAAATAGGAGCTCCAAGTAAATTAAAAAGTCAATTGTGAGGATACACAGATCCTGCATGGGAATACTGCCTACATCACTAATCCTCCCAAAAAGATAGTCACTGCCTATGCAACCTTTGGTGTTAGATTGGTATGAAAGCAGAGGTTCAAATGGCCGCAGTCATGTATTTCAACTGACTGCTGAAATACACACACACATATATATATATATATATATATATATATATATATATATATATATAGCATGCCTACTAACTCCTCGATCCTAACCCCAAAGGCAACCAGCTGTATATGTGCTTGATGTTTGATTGTGAGGAAAGTGAAAATAAATAATGACTGCAATAATGTATTTTACTTTGCTGCTACCAGGCAGTACACTGCCCCTACAGGAGCTAAAGTACACCTCTGAGGTCTGTTAGAAAAGTAAAGGAAATGATGACTACACAATCCCCAGCACCCACATAACCTATGGCAAATTTCTGTACACAAACATCTGAGCAGGGATGTTTTAGAATGTTTGTGGTTGAGGACAGAGGCTATTATCAGTTTTATCCTAACAGGGTCATATCATATAACTCCATCCAGGCTAAAGAGTGCAGTCAGAAAATGAAATCATTTTTTTCTCCTCATTTTTCCTCAACCAAAAACAGCTTTTTGGGGTTCCCACAGTCAAGGATGATTAAGGGAGCCCCTTGTATCTATTTATA
The DNA here is from genome assembly GCF_019279795.1 of Protopterus annectens. Taxonomy (NCBI): domain Eukaryota; kingdom Metazoa; phylum Chordata; order Ceratodontiformes; family Protopteridae; genus Protopterus; species Protopterus annectens. Next base: position 1,957,330,862 of record NC_056743.1, on the reverse strand, counting down.
CAGTCTAGGGAGTGGAGGCCACCCGATGCCTAGAAGATCTAAGTGTCTGAATGCCTATGACATACATTATGCCTACTTTTGAAATATAATCACTTGTTAGCTACATTTTTTATTGATACCCAGAAGAATAACGTGTGTGTTCCGGCATTATTGGATGTGTGCATTGATAAAAATCAGTGATATTTTACACACACACACACACACACACACACACACACACACACACACACACACACACACACACACACACACACACACACACACACACACACACACACACATCACAGCAATGTTAATTTTATGCCTATTTCAGCAAGTACATTGTACAACACTAGTACCGCTACACAAGATCAGTGACTGCTGTTTAGCAGTCATCAAACAGCAACAGGGATAAGACAATTTTATTTACCTCACTAAGTAGTAAATAAATACCTATCACCATCCCTGATTTCACAGATATTCCTAATTTTGTCTCATAATTTTACTCTGTCACACTAAATCAAGTAATCAGAGTTTTACACTTATTGTCTAAAAAATGCGTGTTGATGCAAAATGTGTTATTTTAGTAACTTTTTAAATGAATTAGAATAATATATAAAATGTGTTCCTCATTTTGAGACTTTATTATGCTATTATTTTTATCACTGAACAGAATTCTTCAGCAAAGACGTTGAGAGTTATAGTACCAGTTGTTCTGCCAGTATGTATAAAAACCCTGAAAAAGAAACCATCCCTGAAGATTAGAAGCATCAGCTCTTCTTAAACTCCACAGTTTGCACTGAGATCGGTTACCCTGGGCTGCTGATCTCTGCAGTGCTTACTTTGCTTATGTTCATTACAGCTTTGTCCTAACAGGGTCATATTACAGTCCTGTTCAGGTTAAAGAGTGTAATTGAAAATTAATACATTTTTTCTCCTCATTTTTCCCCAACCATCAGCAGCTTTTGTGGGCTCCCCACGCAGTCAATGAGGATTAAGGGGCCCCCTGCAGCCACAGTTATTGCAGGTACCTAAAGCTGGCTATGTTGTTAATTTTAGTGAAGAGGATGTCCACCAACAGGGCTTAACTAGGCTGGAGCATTATATCATTGCTAAAATATTTAATGAAATTGTAAAGTTTGTTACTTGACAAAATACTGTTACTATAACTAAAGATCTTTGAATTTTGAAGGAGATAAATACGAGTTATTGTTACTTACCTGGTTTAAGTATACAAGCTTGCTGTACTAGCTTTTGTTGGTTTGACAGACATGTTACAAAATATCAAGATAACATAAGTTGCAGTGGTTGGGGGCCCCCCAGGACCAGGGGGCCCCCAGCGACTGCAGGGTTCGCTGGTGCCTAAAACTGGCTATGGCAGGGATGATACAGAATCCGTGGAACATCCCATCTGGCATATCATTTCCAAGACCTCCTTGAACTAGGGGTCATCATTGGAAGGGACACTGGAAAATCAGAATGCTTCTTCTACTCAAGATCAGCCAATATGAGAGTGCAGCTGGTGAATCACTATGCATATGTTTGTATGTATGTAGCTTTCCTGAGAATATTCAAAAGAGTGAGTCCCAAAGACAAGGAAGACTGAAATAGCACTGAATTTGATGGTGGGATCTGCAGAAGACCCTCCATCTCGCTGTGCTTTTGAGTGACTAGTTGTAAAGAAGAAGAATCAGTCCAGGACTTGTCCGGCTGCATTGAATACGCTGGCGTTGAAGTGGGGAGCTGTGTTAAGAGGCTGCCATAGTGCAGACATTCACCAAACTGGCACTGGGACTGATGTTGAGGACCACATCTGTGTCAAGGTAATCAGAGTTAATTACTCCAGCAATGGGCGCATACAGCACCTTCACCAGCAACTGAGCACCACCATCAGAAGCAAAGACCTGGGCCTGAGCACTGATCTCAGACCTGGGCCTGAGCACTGATCTCAGACCTGGGCCTGAGCCCTGATCTCAGATGCACTGACGATACTGACAGGGGTGACAAAGGTAACACTGATGCTGACCATAATGTCAAACAGGAAAAAAATCAATGCTGACAGAAGATAATGTAATAAATTAAATATGAACCATCACCGATAACACAAATTTTGCACTCAGCTTTTAAGACTTAAGGGCACAAATATCTGCAGGGTAAGTGAGACTGATTTCAGTGTCTTGACTTTTAGAGAGAAAAAAAAACTCTTCAGATTCTCATTTCTCAAGAGAGAAAGATAAGGAAGAGACACCCGGAAGCTTTGCTTTAGCCTAGAAAACTGCCATCAGCGACCTGTTGTACTCAAGGTCCAAAATGAGAGGAATTGCAAGTATCTCAAAGTTGAAGGATTTGTTGCTAAGGGTCTAGACTGACTACAGCAGTATCTAACATGTTTCTCAAACGTTGTGTTTAACAAGATTAGCACAAAGAAAAAGCATAGCGTCATTCTCTAGAATATTAATAGGAACTTGCCTAATGGAGGGCTTCAGACTTTTGATGTTGGAGAAAGAAATCCTAGGTTGCTTATGTGGCCTGTATTTTTTCTTTTGTGCATGTCATCTTTCTCTTCAAACTTTGATGTGACAGTGAGGTATAGTTCAATGCCTAAAAAGTTTCAAGTGTAGAAAAATCTGTTTGATTCTAAGCAGAGAGTGTCTTCTCATAAAGGTTAAACTTTAACCGTTCCTGTTTATGACTGACAGTGGAAGACATGAAGTGCTTACAAATGACATATTTGGAGATAGTATGCTTTCCTAAGGCAAATTATGCAGCAGTCATGGCATTCTTGTGTATGAGTCATCAATCAGCACAGTCTTTGTGCTAATTAGTCACCCAAGGAACTTAAAGGAAGAAGCACAAAGAACTTAACAAATACCAAAACAGTCTGATGCTGCTTTGATATCCATCTGAATTAAAGCGTGACAACAACCATCTCAAGAGGCTACGAATGTGGTACATTATGAGTTTGAGTAGGGGGAGTTGGTAACCTGGGAGAGTCGTCCTAATGCATGTGACCTGATTGTCACTGAGGATGGCCTCTTACCAGATCTAACTCTTTTATGATGTTAACCACATGAAGAAATGTTTTAATTTAGGTTGTACTGTTAGGCACTACAGTTAATTCCCACATACTCTTTTAAGACGCAATATCATTTGTTTTTGTTTTCCACTTTAGACTAGGAAAACGAAAGTAAATGAAATGACTCTATTACAGCAAAAGAAAATAACTTTCTATCAAATGGATTCCACAGCATACTTCCATAGAATTAAGCAGTGTAAACTCTGTCTGGTTTCACCTTTAAACTTGCATCAACAGCTCTATTGACCACCTTCCATGTCTTGTTGTGTATTCTTTTATAGAATTTTTATCCCTGCAGCGTGCCAATCATCAGCTCTTTTTGATCACAGACCGTTCATTCCTAGACAGAATGAGAACCAATCACAGGAGACAGTCGCCTAGGCAGCCACTAGGGTTTTTTTGTACTTGGCCCTAAACCCTGCCTTTATATTTTCTTCTGTGAATGTGCACATTTACATACTCTCTCCCCAGTAGGTAACTGCATTGTAGCAGGCTGAAACACCTCCCATCCCCAGGATGGGCGAGTTGGCAAGGACAACTTAGTCCAATCCTCACTAACTGATTCCGCCAGCTGCTGAGTAACTAGGCGATCCTAGGTCTTGTGGTTTACAGTCAAAGTTTTGTCTCTCTAAACCACAGATCTGAGTATGCCCTAATATACATTTTAATTACAAATAAAATTCTAATAAATGTACAGTATATATTTCTGTCTTTTAAACTGAATAATGCTCCAAAACATATACAAAAATCCTTTCCATTAATTAAACCATCCAAGTTTGGATGTAGTAATTCTAAATTTTCACTAGATGTTTCCAGAACTTTAACTGTTTTAGAGTTAGTCTTTTCATACACAAAGAATTGTTTTAGCTCAGTTAACTAAATACCAGGCAAGTCACTCAACTGTCCAAATTGTGGCTCATATTTTTGGTCTCTTCCTCATAAAATGTTTGGGGTCTTCCGGCAAATCACTGGGGAATGAAGTCACCAAATATAGATATCCATTTGAGTTTCAGACTTCATATCATTCAGAAAAATGCATGCTACTGTAAAACCTGCTAATATATCAAAACCAATGTTATCAACTAATCTGATGAGTAACATACTGGTGGATGAAGCTTGAACTGTCCAGCTTCGACTGCATGAGCTTCAACTCGCCAACAAATGGAGATCTTCCACAGAAAAACACTGTTTGCAAGTTGTGCTGGAAGTGATTCCCTTTTGGGGTAATTTTCCTTTTCTTTGAGTTGATACAACCATCTATTTTGTATATATAAGTTTGGGGGGGGGGGGTGCAGGGGACTTGCTCCACCTACAAAAACATTTAAAAGTTTTTTTTTTTTGGTAAGAAATTTTTGGCAAATGCATTTCCGGGACTTTGGTCCTCAGTGCATTCAGTTTTGTCAACTCACAGTAGAATCTTTACCTGTCACCTTTTTTAACAAAGAGGTACCCTGAAGAGTAGTTTTTTATCTTCTAAAAGAACAAGAACACTTCTGTACATCAGCCTCACTATTGAGATGCTTCTGTGTTTTATTACTTGTTCCCCTTTTTATTAGTGCAGAATCTGTATCCGAGATGGGCTATAATTTGTTTTATTGTTAATTAACCTGAAAATGAAGACACTCCATTATTAAAAACAAACAAGCAAATAAATGGTATATATACACTAATTCGCGTATAAAGTTTTGCATCAGCATTTAGTTTCCACACAATAAGAAGTAGGAAACTCGTATGCCTGGCATTATTATCTCAATGTAATCCTCAGTAATTTACCAGAAAAGGAAAAACTTCACAAGGCAGAAGGCAAAAAACATGAAGCAAAGTCAAGAACACTCCACAAAGCTAAGGGCAGTAAACATGTATGTTTATATATGCATATTTATATATACAATAAAATGTCATCACACTTTTGTGTTTGTAGTTTACAATGTTCAACTTATGCTGATGAACTTCTGTGTTTGCTCTTGTTTTTCTCTATTAATTTCATCGTCTCTGTGTTTTTACAATGAGCTACTGCTCAGGATGGGAGTCATTAATTTTTGCAAACACAAGTACTTAAATCAGACCAAACTGAGCTCTGTGTTTTAAATGCAGTTCTGATTGCAGGTCAGTAACATTCCTGACAACACACATGCGGCCATCCTCTGGTCATCAAACTGAGCAGCAAGCTAGCATCTAAGCGACCTGAAGGTCTATAAAGAAGGAAATATTAAGTAACAAAATTCAATGCAAACAGTGACAGTCCCTAGCCCTAGTAGACTGTCTAGTGCTTCAAGGCAGCACACCCATGACAGTAGAGTTATATTAATTTTTTTCATGTTGAGACCATTATCCTTGTACCAGTTGTTAAGATGGTCTAACCTATGTTGGAGCAATTGTGAGTCAGTGGAAGACAGAATAACAACGCCCATTTGCAGTCATTTGCAAATGTAGTTAACTATAGGCCAGGAGTGACGGCCTGAAAGTCTTAGGAATAGACGCCAAATAGGAGAAGCTCGGCAGTGAGCTCTTTGATACATCGCTGGTAACGTTTTCTTCCAGAAGTGGCACCTGCAACGTCTGCCAGCATTATCTTTTATCCTCTTTTCTTCCATGGTATTTATTTATATGTAACTCCATATATCCTCTACCATTTATTCACATACTCTTCCCAATCAGTTTATAGGTATATACTAGGCTAACAACCAGTAGGCCTTTATAGGCCTAGTCACACAACCCAACCCAATTGTGTCCCCGTGTAACATGTGCATCTTAATTGGGTGGTATGTTTGTTAGGAGGCTGCTAAAAACGTTACGTGGGGGATATGTTAGTTACAAAATTTTACATGTCGGCCTTTGTCTGTAGGAGACATTGGGGGCCAGCCTGGGAACGAATTTGCAATTTCCCATCCAATAGTCAACGTTACATCATGGACTCTGCTTCACATGGATGGGGAGCTTATTCCAGAGCATTGGGATCCTTTGAGTCACACATCTGTCACACTGGTATGTTCTGTTTATGTTGCAAGCAAACTTCAAATACCTGGATCTGAAATTTCTGGTCCTGCTTATTTTATGGATGTGCAAAAGTTCCATCAGGGCTGGATCTGAGGATGCCTTCCATACTAATCACAGACTGCATCGTATCAACCTGTAGGAGATGGAGTATAGAAGGAGGGTTTTAAGGCAATCCGTATAGGACAGTGTGTTATAACCCTGGATTCTTTAGGTGAAGAACCTCTATAAGTGTTCAAACAATTGCATATGCCTAGTCAGGGATTTCCCTAATCCCTTCTGGACACATTTGGTTTGATGCATTTATGCCACAATGATTATTATAAAATTCTTGGGGACCAGCTGGAATCAGCAAATGTCAAGTCTTATCCAATAAGGCATGCATTAATGGAGGACAGAGTTCATAACTAAATTTATGGTACATGAAACTGGCAGTGAAGTCAAACAGAAGATGTGAATTAAGGCCTTTTCTTCCACTGAGGGTATGGCTGAATGCTTCAGTCTAGAGCAGACACAGTATTATCACATGACTATGGCAGGCTTATATATATATATATATATATATATATATATATATATATATATATATATATATATATATATATATATATATACACACACACACATTATGTTGGTGACATATCTGGTTAATGACAGGAGAAAACATTGACATCCCAACAGCTTTATCCACATACAGCTTCTGTTACCACAAATCCTTTGCTGTGTATGTCTAGACTGATAATGATTCTTTGCCATATATAATAGTACTAATATCTATGGTTTTTCATTGTGTGTATTTCCAGTGATATCCATGAAGCTCTTCTGGGAGATGGGGAAGGAGAGAGAGAGAGAGGCAGACATGGTGAGACAAAGGGACAGAGTAAAGAACAGAGAAACAGGCAGAGACTAGGTGGTAGGCTTGAAGTGAGAAGTAGTTCAGATATAAGTGTAAAAGCAGGTAGAAGAAAAATGTTTAGGCTGCTGATGCCAGTGCATTCAATATGTGTGTGTGTGTGTGTGTGTGGGGGGGGGGGGGGGAATCCACAGCATTTCCAACACCTGGGGGGGGGGCTGGTCCACAGCACTTCTAACACCTATCAGAGAGTAGGTATATGGGCATGTAGCATTGCGGACCAGGGACACAAGCTTAGATGTAACACACTATTCATAACTCTTTCATGTGATGTATGTGTAGGAGCATGCATATGCCAAGGGGAAAACATAAGCAGGCTCTTGTAGTGACTTGAGAGTATATGTCAGCCTCCAGCATGGGATTAGGACATACCAAAATCCTTCCTCTCACTAAGTCACATGACATAATGTGATGTACCAAACAGCCACAGTTTAAAACTTGCTGAAACACTCTTAAAAATATTTTTTTACATCAGAGCTGTACCTCCAACACCAACTTTACTTATATGTGCTAACTCTGAGATTGCTGTACCGAGCAATAAAAAGAATTCCCTAAGATACCTAAGATCTTTTCTTAGTATATGTACTTAGTATTACTCATACTTTATTTCCTGTACTTTTAAGCATCTAGCTTTTCCTTGACCTCATCCATCAAGTTGGTTTGGCTTAGCCCACCAATTTCTCAGTCTTAGGACAATTAGGGTTTGTTTTTAAATGTGGACGGCTCCATTCTAGGTGGGAGAGTGAGGCCAGACATTAGACCATTGAGATAAAGGTAGTGTAAAGAAAAAGCAGAAAAAAAATGTTTGTCTTATGGGAAAAGGGGAATATAAATACCCCTGACAGGATGATGACCACTGGAAGGTTTGTGTCATGGGAAGTGAGAACCTAGTAACCCTTCACAGCTCCCTGAATTATGACCATCAGTAGGGCAATCACAGTACTTAGCATGTAGCCAATGAAGATGAGATTACTACTAGATTAAAGATCCTCCATAGAGTGATGTGGAGTGCAGATTAGTTGTGGTGGCCCGAGGAAATAAATGGGAAAAACAGATGACAGTCACTTGATAGAAACTGGTACAAGGGACAAAAAGTATGCGGAAAAATATCAACTACATTTAGTAGTTTTGAACTGCTGTCAGCCTTTCACTTTTCATAAAAAGAAGTTATGTACTTACCATAACATTCCATGTTTGTAGTCCATCTCGCCTACATTCTTGCTGGATGGCTTCGGATCTGACATTCAGCTCCGACTTGGCTGATACTAAAGCTCGAGAGCTTTTACTGGCTCGAGGCTAACCCCTATCCCATTGTGCCTCATGGCAATTCCCCAGATCTTGTTTGCAAGAAAGCAATAAGTATCTAACAGTTATGAAATTATCAAAAACTGTGTACATACAGACAAAAAATTATGTAACATTATCCATGCCAGGTGGACAACAACTACAACCAGGTCAGACAGCACAAGTATAGTCCACCAGATCCTCCAGAAACAGGAAGGGGGTAGGAGGGAAGGATGCAAGAATGTAGGTGAGATGGACTACAAACATGGAACGTTATAAGTACATAACTTCTTTATGTTATGTAGTCCTATCTCACCGTAATTCTTGCTGGATGGGACAGCGTCTCTAGCACCTTTATCCCAGGTGGCTCAAACGAAGTGACTCTTCAGCACAGTGGACCCAAAGGATGACCCGTCCCGGGAGGCCAAATCCATTTTGTAATGAGTGACAAAAGTATGTGGTCTTGCCCAAGTAGCTGTTGCACAAATAGTATCAATTGGGAGCCTAGATCTAAAAGCACATGAAGTAGATACTGCCCTAGTAGAATGGCCTTTTACTTTGTTGGGTAATTGTTTGCCAGCATTTTGATAAGCAAAGGAAATGCAATCTGAAAGCCATTTTGAAAGAGTAACCTTAGAAAAAGACAAGCCCTTATTTTTGTCCGAAAAGGAAACAGATAATTGATCTGATTTTCTGAATTCTTTAGTCCTGTGTAAGTAAAACCTGAGAATTCTGTAGATGTCCAACTGGTGTAGCCTGTATTCAGATTTATTAGAGTGGTTTGGAAAAAATGCTGGTAGCTCAATAGTAGTGTTGAGATTATGCTCTGAACATACCTTGGGAAGGAAGGAAGGGTTAGTCCTAAGTGAGAATCTCCTTGTGGAAAACAATGTAAGGAGGTCTAATAGTTAGAGCTTGCAGTTCTGAGACTCTCCTAGCAGAGGTTATGGCTACTAAGAATAGTGTTTTCCAAGATAACAATTTCAGAGCCAATGAAGAAGAGGGCTCAAAGGGTGCAGACATTAATGATGTGAGAACTAAGTTCAGGTCCCAGGGTTCTGATGGTTGTTTGATCGGAGGCCTGAGAAGGAGAACTCCCTTCAAAAAGGTTTTGCACAAGGAGTGTGACATGATGGGATTTCCCATGGAGCCAAAATGGAACTCAGAAATAGCAGCTAACTGAACTCTGACTGTAGTGGCTGCAACTCCTTCATGAAAAATTGATGCAAGGAAGGATAAAATAGATTCTATAGGAGCTGTATAAGGATCTAAGCCTTGGTTTATAGCCCAAATAGAGAACCTTTTCCATTTGGTGGAGTCTAACTTCTGAGTGGAAGGCTTATGGGATAAGATCAGAATGTGTTTGACTGAAGGGGAGAGGGAGATGCACCTGGGTATTTGTGGAACTGGAGCAGGCATGCTGTTAATTTGAGGGTGTGGATGGTGGGGTGGAACTGCCCCGATTGATGAATCACAGTTTGGAGATAGTTCCATAATCCATGGTTCCTCCAAAAGATAGGGCCACAGGAAGGAAAACCATACCTGCCGAGGTCAGTAAGGAGCAATGAGGATCAAGGTACTCCTCAACTGTTTTGCTTTCTGTATTACCTTTGGGATGAGAGGAAAAGGTGGGAAGGCATAAAGAAGTCCTGGGGGCCAATTGTGGACTAGAGCATCCCTGGGTGACATCCCCAGATGGGGAATTAGGGCAACGTAGCTGCTGCATTTGGTGTTCAGGTGTGTGGCGAATAGGTCGGAGCAAGGCTGGCCCCATCTGTGAAAGATCTCTTTCGCAACTTCTGCATTCAGGGACCACTCGTGAGGCATCAGAATTGCTCGGCTGAGTTTGTCTACTATCACATTGGATTTCCCCAGGATGTGCATTGCTACCAGAAAATGTTGAGTGTCCATCGCCCATTTCCAAACTCTCAAGGCCTCTCAGCAAAGCGGATAAGATTTGGTTCCCCCTTGCTTGTTTATGTACCACACGACAGACATGTTGTCTGACTGAATCGCAATTGTCCCGGTGGGAAGAGAGCTGTGAAGTGCTTGCAACGCATATAGCACCGCTCTCATCTCCAGAACATTGATGTGCAAGTGGTTCTCGGGGTTCTGTCAAATACCTTGGACCGTCATTCTCAGATAATGCCCCCCCCCACCCTATCTGGGAAGTGTCCGTGGTCAAAACTGCTTTCTCTTGGGGAGGAACAAGTGGATGCCCAAAGAGAAGTTGTTCTGTATGCAACCACCATGTTTGATTATTCTTGCAGGTGTTTGTGATGAGAATCTGATGAGACAAAGGAAGGTCCTGCATTGACCATTGGGCAAATAATAGCCACTGAAGTACTCTCATGTGTAGACGGGCTAGAGGAACTAATAGGATGGAGGAAGCCATAGTCCCTAGGACTTGAAGGACTACCCTGGCCTGAACTTTGTGACTGTTTAGCAAGGATCTGACATGGTTGCATAATGATTCTACTCTTTCTGGTGTTAGTCTTGCTGACATGGTGGTTGTGTCTATTTCTGAGCCTAAGAATACAATGTGCTGCTAAGGAAATAAGGCTGATTTTTTTAGGTTGACTGTGATGCCTAAACTGGCACACAAGGATAGAGTCTCATCCCTGCTTCTGATGAGTTGATGCTTGGTGGTAACAGTGAGGAGCCAGTCATTTAGGTATGGAAACACCTGGAATCCTTGACGTCTCAGGTGAGCCGTTATCACTGCCATGCATTTGGTGAACACTCTGGGGGCTGTAGTGAGACCAAATGGCAGTGTTTGGAACTGAAAATGACTGACTCCCAGTCGTAAGCGTGCCTTCTGGAGCACCTGTCCATTTTGATGTGGTAGTACGAGTCCTGAAGATCTATTGAGCACATCCAATTATCTTTCCCGATAAAGGGGAATATCAAATGCATAGTGATCATTCAGAACTTTGACTTCTTTATGGACTTGTTGAGTCTGCTGAGATCTAGAATTGATCTCCAGTCCCCTGTCTTTTTTGGAACTAAAAAGAATTGAGAGTAAGTTCTGGATCCTATTTGTTCTGTGGGGACTTCTTGGCTGAATCTTTTTTTGCAGCAATGAGATGACCTCTGATGTTGCATGGTCTAGTTGAATGGGTGGCACGTCTGGTAGAGACCGGTTTGCTGGGGGGTCGGAAACAAAGGGAATCGGATGACCTCTGGATATTATGGTGTGTACCCAATGATCTTGCAAAATGTTTAGCCAGGTGCTTGGGTACAGCAATAGACGACCCCCAACTGCCTCCAGAGACGGACAGTCGGGCAACTCCTCAGGGGCAATGAAAGGGAGGATCAGAGAAGGTTTCTCTATCTCCCTGGTGTTGCGGACCTCCTCTGCCATGAGGATGGTGTCTTCCATATATCCTCCCCCTCTGCTTCTAGGGGAGGGTTGACCTTGTGCCTGAGGGAAACCTTTTTGGGATTTACGGAACCACATTTTTCCTCCTGTATTACCCTTGGGATAGGGTCTAGATGGGAGGTAAAAATGGACTCCGACATCAGATAAGGTTTTCCCTTCCTGCTCGCACCTGGTCAAAGTCTATTTCACCTGAGGTCCAAAAGGAGATGAACCATTAAAGGGGATGTTGGTGAAGGAAGACTTAAAGGATTCTGTGACATTACAAAGACACATCCAAGAATGTCTCCTGAGAGATATTCCTGCTGCGGCTTCCATACTCACTCCGTCCACTGCATATGATATCAGCCTCATGGAGAAGTTAGCTATTGATGTAAGGGTGGACAGCTGCACAGAAACCTTATCCATGGATCCCGGAGCTACTGGACTCTGAAGGGTATCTCCCAACTCCTTCAGGAGATTCCTCTGAAGATGAGTAAAATGGGTAAGGTAATTCAGCGATCTTAGAGTAAATGCAGCTGAAGAGAAGGTATGCTTCCCATACCTATCCATCTTCCTAGACTCCTTGTTAGGAGGATGGATATTAGAAGATGTTTCAGACAACTCCTTCTTGGTGGCCGCTGCTACCACCATAGCATCAACGGGAACTCCTTTGGTAAGAAAAGACTTATCTTCAGGTGCTGTCATGAATTTATTTGGCCTCCTTGGGATGGGCTCCACTGAGTCTGTGGAGGTCCAGGCTTTCTGAGATATGACCCCTAAGAGTTGGTCATAAGGTGGTGTCACCCAGGAGGGGAAGGCCAGGAACCAAAGGCGTCAAGATACACTGATTTGTCCTCAGTAGGATTACAGGTCTTCCAGTCACACCTCTGTCTAAGGATTTCTAGGATGTCAGAAAAGAAGACATCCTCAGAGGGGGATCTAGGGGACCTTTCTGATTCCTCCAAATCAGTGTCAGAAGTGACAGACTCAGGTGAGTCAACATGCTTCCTCTTACAGAGTCTCTTCCGAGGGAGCTCTCCAGTGGGATAATCTGAGGAGGTCTCAGAAGAGGGGGCACCTCAATTGGGACTGCTTCAGTTTCTGGTTCCCTACACTCTGGGGGTGGCAGGGGAGAATAGGTTGCTGCCTGCTGCTGTTGGGACACAGGTTCCAAAGGTATGGCTTTTGCAGAGGATAAAGCCTTTTCTATTGCTTTGAAAGCCTTTCCCTCCACTGCAAAGAAGACCTCCACTCCAAGGAGACAGATGGTTGGCTCCTATCCAGGCAGAAAGGCTCTGCAGCAGATGTGGAAGCTGAGCAGAGTTGAGCCGAGGCACCGAGAGGGAGGGTCGGTTCCAAAGAAAATCCAGGGTGACTGTCCCCCTCGAAGTTGACTCGAGAGCGTCGGCTCCCAAATCCCTCGGTTCCAGACTGAGCCACTGAGGATAGAGTAATTGGTTCTGAGGAAGCAGGGAGGATCCCTGGAACCGACGGATCCAAGACTGAAGAACCTGAGGTGATTGGCTCCGAGAGCAATGCAGTGGTTTTTAAAAGGGTCGGCTCCGAGGCCTTTGGGTCTGAACGGGCCAATTTCTTTGCCAGAGCTGGATCTGAAAGCAACCTCTTCACCACCTGCTCGATTTCCTCATCTGAGACTGTCCTGGAGGATCAGGTGGAGACAGAAGGAGATCTCCTCCTCTCCAAAATAGGAGATCTCAAAGTAGGTGACACAGGATCAATATCAGGTAACTGTCTCAGTACCGAAGGTTGCCTCGGCACTGAGGAGACCGATGGTACCGATGTGGAAGAAGTTGAATCGGAGCCTGAACTCCTTGGCTCCAACGCTTTGGCCTTTTTCGATGGCTCCAAAACTGGGGTCAAAGATTTATGTTTTGAAATCTTAGGAGCTGCCTGACCAAGTTCCAGCTGTTCCTGGAAGGAACTGGTCATAAGACCCCTGTCAATGAGTTTACGTTTTCTCTCATTCAAGACCCTGGTACTGAACGTATGGCAAAAGGTGCTGGGCTCTTGCAAATGAGCTTCACCTAAACAGTACATGCAACTGGTGTGAATGTTTGTCAGAGATATCTTTTGTGAGCATCTATCACATTTTTTAAACCATGTAGGGTGATGGTCCTTATGTTCTCCGTCCTTTTCTTTAGACATTCTAACAAAAACAACTATAGTCTAGCTAGGGATGACAACAATACTAACTGAACTACTAACTACTAAGGGAACAATAACAACGAAGATAGTAAAGACAGAAGAGAAGCGTCTATTGTATATTGTAAACTTTTTTTTTTTTTTAAGACACACACACGCACCGGGAGAAGGCCCTCTAACTTAAATGGGCAACTATCGCCCTCTAACTTAAATGGGCCGTACAATCCTATGGGGAAAAATAGGGGTCAAAACTCTCAGAACAGTCACGCAATAAGATAACACTAATAAAGAATGTAAAGAAGAAGAAAAAAGTTGGAAAAGGACAAGATTTAGTAAATAAATCTATTACTTAGCCAACGAGCCAATAAGGAGACAACCTCAATGCTTTCGCGGCAAATGAGATCTGGGGAATTGCCGTGAGGCACCATGGGACAGGGGTTAGCCTCGAGCCAGTAAAAGCTCTTGA